>NC_033639.1:1668700-1742834 GCF_001540865.1 Ananas comosus | reverse complement strand
CAAATAGAGAGAGATCTCTTCCTTACCCTGCCTTGTTATGCGGCGAAGGATTTTGTGTCTACAATGATGGCAACTCGCACAGTGGACTTGGTTGCGCTGATGCAGGCAGGTAGGGTGATTGCTTATTGCTCACCGCATGTAAAGATTATTGAGAAGAATTACCTATCGTAGCATGACTTGAGCTTGCCGCGCCGTGTGGTTTTGCTTTGAAGCTCTCGGCGGCATCTATTTTATTGTGCACACTGCGAGGGTCTTCACCGATCATAACAGAGTCTCAGTATCTTTCACACAGAGGGAGCTGAAACTGAAATGCGCCGTGTGAGTTACTGAAGCTATGACATTAGTATTCAGTGATTATCCGGCAGGAGCGAATGTGGTGGCAGATGCATTGGCAGTGAAGTCCAGTGCAGGAGCCTGAGCTTTGGACGGATTACTGAGACAGACGAACCCCTATTCGGAGCTACAAGCGGCTGACCCTCGAGATAGTACGCCCTGGGTCTACCGGCGGGCTACATCTATAGTTGCAGGGCCACACTCTGTTGGATTAGATCCGAGAAAAACAAGTGCGAGACTACCTATTGTTGATGATTAGAGAGGCAGCTAGACAGCGGGCAAGGCAGAGGGTTTTTCTTTGACCAAGTTCGGAGTATTGACGGTCATGGGACCGACGTGTGTGCCTGTGAATTCTGAGATCCGAGAAGGACATTCTGAGAGAGGCTCATTGTTCTCCTCTATTACCCGTCGACCAGGTAGGAACCAAATGTATAAGGATCTTTAAGGCACGGTTTTTTGGTGAATGGAATGAAGAGGGACAGTTGCAGATATGTGGCTCAGTGTTTGACTTGCCAAGTGAAAGCCGAGCAACAGATACTGCTGCATAGCTTCAGAGTCTGCCATGTGCCAGAGTGGGCAAGTGGGAAGTACACAGTCACTATGATTTTCGTTGTTGATTGGCCTAGAGCGGCAGGCTAGTTACGAATGCTATTTGCGGTGATAGTGGAAACGTCGACCAATCTGCTCACTCCTACCGTTCAGACTACCTGGTCCAATGAGAGACTTGCGGCAGCTATACTTGGATGAGATGTCAGGCGCACGGCGTCCAGTGTTCGATTGGGTCAGACAGAGACCCGACAGGGTTGTATCGTCAGTTTTGGAGGAGTCTTCAGACAGCTTTGGGCAGTCAATGCATTTTTAGCACGCGTTCCACCCACAAGCAGATGGTCGTCAAGCGGACCAGTACAGACAGTCTAGAGGACATCTGAGGGCCATGCGTGCCCTGAATTTTGGAGATGGTGGTACGACATGTGAGACTGGTTGAGTTTTGCGTAATCAACACAGCTTATCCAACAATGATTCGATGCTCCGTTTAGGCGTTGTATGGACGCGAGATGTCGATCCCTCTGTTTTGGATATTGGGTGAGCGGAAGTGACATGTGGACCGGTAGATTTTACTTGAAGCTGAGGAAAGGTGAGAGTCGTCCGACGACACCATTTCTGAAGCACAGAGCCGACAAAGAAGCTACGCCGGATACAGGCAGACAGACGTTAGAAGTTTCAGTTGAGATCTATGTTTTTCTCAATAGTCTCAGCCGTAACAGAGGATACGCCGTTCTTGAGTACGTGAAAGGTTAGTCCACGGTTTGTATGCCCTTTCGAGGTATAAGCGTATTCGGACCGTGTACCGGATAGCTCTAGCCCCCGCGACTTGCTGGCATCCCTACGATGGTGTCCATGTCTCGCGCTGGAGATATTTTTCTGATTATTCTCACGTGATTGACTTCACTCACTCGATATTGGTGAGGACCTGAGGTACGAGGAGCGATCCGGTCTGCACGACTTCTTGCGCACGTGAGACGAAAGAATTGCGCAGCCCAGGTCGATTCGCGAGCGTGAAAGTGTCAGTGGAGTCATCAGCGAGGAGGGCGGGAGGCTGACCTGGGATCCCGAGCATGGTGATTGAGAGAGTTGCTACCCCGACTTCGTTCCTTTCTGCGTCTTGAGTAATGTTTTTAAAGTTTCGAGACAGAAAACTTTTGTAGTGAGGGAGGATGTAGTACCCTTGTTTATTTATTATTTTTTTTTTTTAAAAATTTTTTTAGTCGTGTGGATGATGCGAGGGGTGGCTTGGATGCGACGGTGCACCCCCCATGCACATCGCTTATCGTTGTGCTACAGACGGGATACGTGGTGATTTGTAATGTTCCCCTGCTCTCTCTAGTTGGAAGTTGAGGCTCGTGGAGGCTATAGTTGGAGATTGGAAGGCGACGTAACTCCGCGCCTGCGAGCGTCTCGTTGGAGCGTGGCGTGCGTCGTTGTGCCTGTTGGAGGCCGGGCGAGGACGTGCATTTTCGTCGTTTCGACGCGCGCCGCCGTGCTTCGTGCGCTGTCGAGGGTGGGTTACATCGGTTTTTTACTACCAAGTTCATATTCGTCGGCAATGTATAAATTCAGACCTTTGGATACTCTATTTAGCTCGATTCATGGATTATATTGTTAGATTGCAAATCTGAATTTGGATGAAATTGTGGTAATTAAGATTATAGTAGGTTGATACATGTTGCGACTGTTGAAATTGAATTAAGGTAGAAAACCTGCGTCGATTTGGACCTGTACTCCTGTTTTAAACTGCCTGCATTTAGCCCTAGAGCCGTTATTAAATTGTACTGCTCTGCCAGTATTATTCGAGAACGAGTACCTTCCAGGTAGTTTAGGATTACATTTACACTCGTGGCTGATTCGCGCCGAGTGGATTTTTACAGACTTCGATTCACGGTTGTTCCCGACTAGTGGCTGCGTCAGAGTTGCAGCGTGGACCGCTATCGCTTTTTGGCGCAAGATTTGTGCCGGAGCGGCACATATACCGTGTTGGTTGTTAGACCAGTTTGAGTCGGTTACTTGACTTTGGGGACTTTTCAGAGCCTGTTACGAGCTCGAACAGAGATACCTGCATACTCGGTTGGTAGCGCCACGAGTGCCACTCCGCGGAGTCAGCGCTTGTGCCTTTTCGCGTTGGTGTCGCTCATGGCCAGTTTGCGACTTCGCTACTCCCGGACACCAGTTAGTGCTGAATAGAGCCTGATAGTCGCAACGTGGGCGAGGACCGGGTGTAATTATCCACATCCCGGGGACGGCGTATGCTTTACAGTCCGCGATCTGATCGAGTCAGAGTTTGAGCATTTTACTACAGTTGGTTAGTGATAGAGCATGATAGTGTAGTGAGTCGATTACGCAGGTAGAGTTTACTTTCTACTTTCTCTGAAACTACTTGCTCCGCATTCAGTAGACTTAGTGGGTGGACCGATGTGGTTTTGGGCGGTACCCACTGAGGACTACTTGTTTTTACAGTAGTTCTCACGCCCAGTTGTTACCTCTATTTTGCAGAGCCACAGGTTCCGGCTGCTGCGCCTTCCGCGGATCAGGATCGAGGCAAGGGCGTCACGAGTTAGAGCCCTACCCGTCGTGCTGAGCTAGAGGTGCCCCTACTGCAGGTAGATGTTGTTTCGAGTTTCTGTACATAGTAGACTTAACTCGCCAGTGCGAGTAGCTCTGTATTTTGGATTTGGACTATGTATATGAAACTCAGTTTGTTTATCTTCTGTTTTTTTTAGCAGCTCTCTACTACTGTTCGTAGTAGCGTTTGATTTACAGGTACAGCTGTCGCTTCGTATTCAGAGAAAATTTCTTTGTATACGGCGGATTTGTCGGCGTGCCCGGGGAACTAGACATCCGGGGCGTGACAACAACTGCACTGCAATTGTAACTACATGTAAATGCAAATTTCGTATTTGGTTTGATATATTTAACTCCAACTGCAGCAGTAGGAACTGTAGGAGGAGGTCTAACTGCAGCAGTTCAAACTACACCCAAATTGATCGCAGTTCCGACTACAGCGGTTGGAGAGAGTAATTTTAAATAAAAAGTATGCTTACCTCCTCAATATTTTTAAACAAAAATTATTTTTCTTTTTTACATTAGAGGTAATCTCACCATCATATATATAAAATAATAAAATTTTAAAAATTATTTCTCAACTGCATGCAACCAAATAAATTATTTATACTTACAGCGCTTTCTACTACATCCAACCAAACAAGATCATGTAGTTTTAACTGCTGTATTTTCAAGTACATGTATCTCTAACTACACTGCATTTATAATTACATCTAACCAAACGGCCCCTTAGTGCAACTCTATAATGACCTCAAAAAATAAGAAAAAAAAACATCATGAAATACACATGAATAATTTGTAAACTTATTAAAATTAGTACAACTCTATAATGACCTCAAAAAATAAGAAAAAAAAGTCATGAAATACACATGAATAATTTGTAAACCTATTAAAATTAGTGCAACTCTATAGTGACCACAAAAAATAAGAAAAAAAAAACATCATGAAATACACATGAATAATTTGTAAATCTATTAAAATTAGTGCAACTCTATAATGACCTAAAAAAAAAAAGAAAAATAAACATTATGAAATACACATAAATAATAATTTGCAAACCTATTAAAATTAGTGCAACTCTATAATGACCTAAAAAAAAAAAGAAAAAAAACATCATGAAATACACATGAATAATTTGTAAACCTATTAAAATTAGTGCAACTCTATAATGACCTCAAAAAAAAAGAAAAAAAGAAAAAAAAACCATGGAATGCACAAAAATAATTTGTAAACCTATTAAAATTAGTGCAATTCTACAGTAACCTCCAAAAAAGAAGAAGAAGAAAATAATCATGAAATGCACATAACTAGCTAATTTGCAAACCAATTAAAACTAGTGCATTTTTATGCATAATGATCTCTAAAAAGCAATAAAAAAAATGGAGAAAAAAAAAGTTAGAATAATAATATAATAATAAAATAAATTAATTTAAAAAAAAAAAATACCAGTATCAAGGTTTGCAATAATGGTGTCCTCTCCAAACCTTGCCCTAGTCCACAATGAGTCCCCTGCAACTGCTCCTGCACCATCTCTCTCCAACCCCATGAATTTCCATGATCTTGTTGTGTGTAGCTTGTGCCCTCTATTTGGAAACACTGATACCACCCCAGGGTACTCTATATATAGATATATATATATATATATAAATTAAATATTATTATTATGATCATCATAAGATTGAGGCATTGATCATAAAAGTGATAGATAGATAGATATGTTGATGTATATATATATATATACATATATTTTTGCGTACTTGCGATCGCGTTCGCCGTCTCCTCTTCGAGCATCGCCGCGAATCCATTGATGTGTTTTGTGTAGGAGTAAAATATGGCATCTTGGGCCTCCTCCTTGCTGCATTGTGGTTAGATATAAATAAATACATGATATTTTATTTGTATTTAAAAGAGATGATAATGAAATTTGTGTTGCTACTACTTACTCTCCTAAAACAGAGGAGAGGAGATCATAGTGAGACTCTGTTGCTCTTTTGTATGCTTCTTCTTCTTCTAAAGGAGACTCCTTTGCACTATGGATGTGGTCTCCAAGGTACACCACATAAGACTACAACATAACAATTAGAAACTTTATTTTTTCCTTAATGAAAAAAGAGAGATTAAAAGAAAAAAAAATTTATATTGAAGATGCAGCACCAAACGAAAAACAAAAGGAAAAAAAGAAAAGGAGAAGAAACAGAGGAGGTGTTGTTATTGTACCTTTTTAGATGCAAAAATGGGCCTCTGTAGAAGAAGAAGGGAGAGGAAAAAGGCAAAGAGAAGTGTGGTTGATGATCTCCTCATCTCTCTCTCTCTCTCTCTCTCTCTCTCTCTCTCTCTCTCTCTCTTGTTTCTCTCTCTACTTTGAACTTGTGTAGAGAGATGTGTATGTACTCTGTTTTCCCCTGTTTTGTAGGCTTAGAGAGAATATTACATTATATTATATATAATATATAATATATTTGGGAAAAAGTTAAAATGGAAAAATAAATAGGGGGAATTATCTTCTTCTAACTGCTTTAATCTTTTGTAGATGTAGATTCTTTGTAGAACCGATGCACAAAAAATCTCTTTCCACTCATTGATCTGACTGTCCTTATGATGACCAAACTTTCGCTCGATGATTGAGATGCGCCGCCCTGTAGCTGAAAAACTTTATCAAATATCTATTATATCTGTAGAGAATCTGCGCCTGTATTAGTGGAATAGTCAAACCTCTTTAAGATGAGATTTCATTTTCTGGAGACTCAATGCACAGAAAATTTGTGCGTGTCGGTTAATCAGACCGTCCATTTGAAGACGGAACAAATCTCAGCAGTCAAACTCCACCACCATAAATGTTTGAAAGGCATATAGATAAATTAGATATACAGTAGAATCACTGGTTTACAAGAATTTTCTACGCACCAGGTGCATAGAGAATTCGCACGTACCTTCTCTTGGTGTTATCTGAATCAACGGAGCTATCATAGCTTTCTGAGCTAAAATTTCGCGGACCTAATGCACACAAAATTTGTGCGCAGCAATTAATTAGACCGTCCATTTGGAGACTGTCACACCTCGGATTACCGAGTTTCCCCGGGCACGCCAACAGACCTGCCGTATACAAAATTTTTTTTCCTATATACGAAGCAATAGCTGTACCTTTAAACAAAAACAAGCTACAACCACAAGGTAAGAGCTACTAAACAGAAAAGTAATATATAACCTCAAAGGTTCCAGTATATACAAAATGTCTACTACACCACTCGCTCCAGTGAGCATCTAGACAATAAGACTATATATACAAAAAAAACCCCAAACCTACATGTGGGAGGCACTCCTCTACTACTGCAGCAAGATTGGAAGAGATCTAGCTCACGACTCCCTTTTCACGATCCAAAACAGCAACAGCACTAGTCGCGAACGATGGCTCTGCAAAAAGAGGTCAACAACTGGGTGTGAGAACTACTACAAGAATGACTAGTCCTCAGTGGGTACCGCTACCGACCTCAACGGCTCACCCACTAAGTCTACAGAAAGTATGCTCAAGGATAGTAAAGGAAGCTAAAAAAACTCTACAGCTACATGCCCTTATACTATCGCTAACCAACACTAGCTATTAGTAGATATAAGCAAGATGTAATCTCTGACCCAATCTCATTAGGGACTATGAACGCACCCGCCCCGCCTGTCGAAGCTATACCAACCACCACCACGCTGGGTCTTTGGTGGAGAGTAAGTCAAATCCGGACTCTACGACATCAACGCGAACGCACAAAGCCCGACTCCGGAGTGGCACTCGTGGGCGTTACCCAACCGAGTATGCAAGCGTGTCTCTGCCGAGCTTAATTAGGCTCTCGCAGGCTACAATTAAAGAAAAAGAGTTTAACTGGTCTAACAACCAAAGCTAACGTGCTCTTGGCACAATCTTATACAAGAAACAGAAATCTGAGTCCACCGTCAACCGCGACAGCACCCGACAATCTAGAACAGTCTACACACTACTGTAAAATAAACTCGGCATCCCAGCACGAGCGTAAACTCATCCTACACTAATCTGGGTATCCATAGTATACTAACAGCGACGATACAATAGAACCACAGCTCCTAAAGTTAAATATGGTAATTTTCAGAAATGACAGTGCAGGATCTATATATTTTCTCCTATGTCAATTCCAAGTTCAACATGTAAAATTAAACTATTAGCTTAACTCCAAATTCAGATTTAAACACTAATCCATGAATTTGAGTACTAGCAAGAAGATAAACGAATAATACATGTCGTCAAATGCTAAAACTTAGAAGATATTCCAATGATTTCAGTAAACTACAATCCACCTCGAAACGCTAATACAACCACGGCGAGAAGTCGAAATGAGAGCAAACCACGCGCTCGTCCGGCCTCCAACGGCGCAACCGCAACGTCCACACGCTCGAACGGCTCTCCGACACAACGTCGACGTCGATCCGAGCTCAAGCTGTCGTGGCCTCCACCAAGGACAAAATTAACACTTGAGAGAGAGAGGAACATAATTAAACAAAGGACTCTCCCTCAGGTGGATAATTACGAGGGAGAGTTGGTGGTGTGGATAACCACCAACCCAAATAACCTCCATACCCCTCACCAACTCAATTTACAGCTGGAGTACCGGTATCCGATTTGGTTACCGGTACTCGGCCTCTCAGCTCGCAAGCTCGCACACAGGGTACTTGTAACCAGCCCGATGCCGTACCGGTACTCAACACTGAAATCCTGCACTTTGCGGATTTCAGCGTCAAAACTCCACTCTCGCCTCGCATCGAGTCCATTTTGCGTCCGTTTCGTGCCAAAACGACTCCGACTTGTTCCGACACTCTCCCGATGTGTCGCCAAGCCTCAGATGCTGAGATCCACAAGCAACCCAAAAACCAAGGATACTACAGAGACGGAACAAATCGCAACCGCCAAACTCCACCACCATAAATATTTGAAATGCATATATATATATATTATATATATATATATAATATATATATATTAATATATATATATATATATATATATAATATATATATATATAGAGTGAGGCTACTATGCTTCTGGAAGCACAGAGCCTTTCGTGCTTTCAGGTCGTTTTCGATGTTGCAACTTTTGAATCGTCGATCGGCTCTATTAAACTTGATCTAGAGTATTTGAAGTATCTAGAAAATAAATTTTGTAATTTTTCGATATCATTTGCCTAGTGATCGAAGGGACTCAAAATCAATAATTTTAATGGCGGCGGTGAGCCGTTTGCAAGTTTAATGGTGTAGGAATATCCAAATCACGTGAAATTTTGATAGAAAATTTTTTATACTATATAAAACAAGATCAATATCTTTGATCTAGAATTTTAATGTCATATTATCACGTTTTGTTAGATTTTTATTTTCAGCCGTTGATTTTGAGCCCCTTAGTTCACTAGGCAAATGATATCGAAAAATTGCAAAATTTATTTTCTAAGTTCTTCAAATACTCTAGATCAAGTTTAACAGAGCCGATCGACGATTCGAAAGTCGCAACATCAAAAACGACCTGGAAGCACGGAAGGCTCCATGCTTCCAGAAGCATAGTAGCCTCACTCTATATATATATATATGAGTCCAGCTACTATACTTTTATGAGTATTGGTTCCCTTATACTCATAAATTTTTTGCCCCTAGATTTATTCCATGATCATTTCCATCCGTTAGATCATACTATTCAACCAACTACCCACTCAACCCTAGGGGACCACTATCATTCTAAGTGTGGACCACCATCATCCTAACCACACATCCCATCAATCAACTTTTAAAAATTTATGAGTACAAGGGATTCTATATATATATATTAGATAATCGATAGAATCACTTGTTTATGAGAATCAGGTCTACAGAGAATTCACACGTACATTCTCTTGGTGCTATCTATATCAATGGAGCTATCATAGCTCTCCGAGTTGAGATTTTTCGTATGCACAGAAAAATTCTACGCACCGATTGTTTCGGTTGTTTAGAAACATATTTCAACTGCCAACACGACCACAAAAGCCATTATCTATGCACCAGGTCTACAGAGAATCTACAACTTCTCTCTCTCTCTTTGGTATTGCACTCTCTCTAATTCCTTATAGATACAGCATATAGAAAATTCCTCCACAGCAGTTAATCAGGCTGTTCATCCGGACACGAAGCGAATTTCAACCGTTAGACTCCACCACTGCAAATATTTGATCTACACTCGGCGCGTAGTAGATAAGATCGTAATATTATTGATTTAAACGCCACAAAATTAGGAAAAAACAAAAAATAAAAAAAGAGGTAAAAAATAATTTGACTATTATTGACGTCCTTTTCTGCAAAATAAACATCCTTTTGCGCCGCTCCGGCCGAAAGGCTAATTTGGAAAATTTTATGAAGGTAAAATTTAAGGAGCCCACTCAACTCTTCTGAGAAGGGGTAATTATCCTTTCTCTCTCTCGCTCTAATTTAATTGTGTGCTTGGTGGAGGCTATGGCTTGAGCTCGGATCGACGTCGACATTGCGTCGAGGAGTCGTTCGAGTGTGTGGATGTCGTGGTTGGGCCGTTGAAGGTCTGGCGAGCGCGTGTTTTCCCTTCTCTTGACTTCTCGCCGTAGTTGGACTAGTTTTTTTAGATGGCTTGGAGTTTACCGAAATCGTCGGAATATCTTCTAAGTTTCAGCATTGTCGACATGTATCATTCGTTTATCTTCTTGCTAGTACTCGAATTTATGGATTAGTGTTTAAATCTGAAATCGGAATTAAGCTAGTAGTTTAATTTTACATGTTGGACATAGAATTGACTTAGGAGATCGAAAACTATAAGTTCTACACTGTAATTTTCTAAAAACTACCAGATTTAGCTTTAAGAGCTGTAGTTTGTTAGTATCGCCGCAGTTTGTATGTGGTGGATATCTAGATTAGTGTAGGATGAGTTTACGCTCGTACTAGGATGTCGAGTTTATTTTTACAGTAGTGTGTAGACTGTTTCGGACTGTCGGGAGTCGTCGCGGTTGACGGTGGACCCAAATTTCTGTATTTGCATCAGATTGTGCCAAGGGCACGTGAGCTTTGGTTGTTAGGCGAGTTAGATCCATTTGTTTTGATTATAGCCTGTGAGAGCCTGATTGAGCTCGGCAGAGACACACTTGCATATTCGGTTGGGTAGCACCCACGAGTGCCATTCCGGAGTCGGGCATAGTGCGTTTGTGTTGTTGTCGTTGTGTCCTGGTTGGACTCGCTCTCCACTGACGANGGCACGTGAGCTTTGGTTGTTAGGCGAGTTAGATCCATTTGTTTTGATTATAGCCTGTGAGAGCCTGATTGAGCTCGGCAGAGACACACTTGCATATTCGGTTGGGTAGCACCCACGAGTGCCATTCCGGAGTCGGGCATAGTGCGTTTGTGTTGTTGTCGTTGTGTCCTGGTTGGACTCGCTCTCCACTGACGATCCAGCGTGGTGGTGGTCGGTCTAGCTTCGACAGGCAGGACGGGTGTGTTCACAGTCCCTAGTGAGATTGGGTCAGGCAGTGCATCTTCATATCTACATAGTAGTGGTTAGCGATAGTATAGAGGCATGTAGCTGTAGAGTTCTTCTAGCTTCCTTTACTATCCTTGAGCATACTTTTTGTAGATTTAATGGGTGAGCCGTTGAGGTCGGTAGCGGTACCTACTGAGAACTACTTCTTTTTGCAGTAGTTCTCATACCCAGTTGTTGACCCCTTTCTGTAGAGCCTTCTTCTGCGGCTGCTGCTATCGCTGATATTGATCGTGGAAAGGGAGTTGCGAGCTAGATCCCTTACAGTCTTGTTGCTGTTCTAGAAGAGTACCAGCTACAGATAGTTTTGACTTTTGGTTCATGTACATACTGATGTTGGATACTCGTTGGGGCGAGTGATGTCTGTATGTTGGAGACTTGTATGTATGGTGAACCCGATATTTATTTATGCATGTTTTCAATTCTGGTAGCAGCTGTATACTACTAGTTGTAGTTTTCTATGATCACAGGTACAGGTACAGCTATTGCTTCGTATACATAAATTTTTTTTTTGTATACGGCGGATTTGTCGGTGTGTCTGGGGGAACGAGTAATCCGGGGCGTGACAGAGGGCTCCACATTGAATGATTGTATTAATTTGTATAAGCACCAAACTCTAAACCGAATTAAGCTTCAACTAACGATAATATTTTATTTCGGACGTGAACCGTGAACACTTTATAATTATATATTCTCAATTATATAATTTTCATCAAATATTATTCTATCTGTGAACAAAAAAAATATTTGTTTCTCCTTCTCTTTTGCTTCTCTATATTGAATTTTTGTTTGAATACTAATTCTGAAATTTATTTAGCAGTAAAAAAAAATATTTTTAAGTAATGACAATTTATTAATATTGTGTTATTTAACTAAAAATATACTTTCTAATATTAATTATAAATTAAATATAATATTAACTACCCGCCGTGAATACCTTAACTAGTATATATTAATTTTCACAAATAAAGTAATCTACAAAAAAAATAAAGAGTAACTTTTCGTACTAGTCTTTGAAATATTAGTTGATTTTATTTTGGTTCTCAACCTTATATATTCGATATTTTAGCATCTAAAATTTTCAATTTTTTTAAAAATTAAACAAAGATATTGTTCAAACTTAGTTCATTTTTTTATTAATGGATTCATTGGCCCCTCGTCCATCTCATACTTTTAGTTTAAACATTTAATTTTTAAATTTTAAAATATGAGATGAGAATTTATGGTTCGATAATGGATGGTATATGTGTAGATAATATTTATTTATGTAATAATAAATAAGGATAATAATAACTAAAAAGAGATATTTATAAGAGTTTGGGACTTCAAATATTGTGCGTAAAAGTTTGAGGATCAGAATAAAACTTTGAGAAAAGTTTCAGGACTACATATGCAATTTTACCCAATAAAAAAATTTGGCCCAAAAATTGATTAAAATTAATACAAACTCCAAGTAGTTATTTTATTTGAAAAAAACATTAAATTGTTGGAATTATATATAGATTCAAAATTTTTTAAAAAAATTGTTAGGTTTGTTCCAAGTTTTAAGGAGTTAGCTAAGCTCATAATCTCCACATAAAAACAAATAAAACCTTATCAACTTTAAGAATTAGAAATGCAAACAAAATCTATTATTAATTAGATTTTCATCACTCAGGTTCAGGTGATCTGGATGAGATACTAACAAAATTCATATCCGAATTTGAATTTGAATTTGAATTGATCAGATTTTTTTTTTTTTTATACCCGTATATGAAACCATATACATTTACCATTGGATAACCTCGTTCTACTCAGGTTAATTTGGACTCAGATAAAATTGTTGATATCACATTCATTAACATCCCCATGCATGGAATTATTCTTATCACTCTAATGAGGTTATTTTCATAACATTGCTCTTAATTTTATACTGACATTTTTATTTTCATCAGTTTTAAATAAACAATATTTGTCCCTTTCTTTTGATCCAATACTAACAGGGATAAAACTTTACTTGGGAGCTCCTTTCAGAAAGCGGTCGGGAGCATCCGATCAGCTGCTACATGTCAATTTTACCTCCGTCTAAGATTTATTGCCTATTCTTTAGTATTAAAATTCAGAAAAAAATAATAGAAAATAAAACTCTAGAGGAGGATTATAATATTGGATTAATTACATCATTGGTCTCTAAGCTTTGTACTGTTGTTCAATTTGGTTCCAAGCCTTTTTTTTGGTAATCAAGTTCCTAACTTCTTGATGTCACACCCTAATAATCCCACATCGGATATAAATGGAAATGTGATTGGATATATAAGAGACTTAGATACTAGTAATAATAAGTGGGCTTAAGCATTTTAAGCCGGTGGTTTGGGCCTAACGAATTATTATTACTAGTGGGTTGGGTTGTTACATTTGGTATCAGAGCCAGTTCACCAGTCGAAAGTGTGAGATAAGTCTTGGCTGAGATAGGGCTAGCGAGGTAATTCTCACATCGTCTGATGATCTTGGGCTAGATGTGGGAGTATATAAGCTTGATTGGGCTAGACATAATAACTAGGCTTAAGCATTTTGGGCCAATGTTTGGGCCCAACAAGTTATTGTTGCTAGTGGGCTGGGTTGTTACATTTGGTATCAGAGCCAGTTCACCAGCCGAAAATGTGTAGCGAGTCTCGGTTGAGTCAGGGTCTGAAAGACAAGGTGACAGGCTAATGCCGGAGTTTGATTAATAAGGTGACCGGCTATGCCAGGGTCTAGATGACAAGGCTAGCGAGATAAGTTTCACATCGCCTGGTGATCTTGGGCTGTGTGTGTGATTGAACTGACGAGGATGCCAGAGTCTTAACGGGGGGAGTCTGTCACACCTCAATAATTCCACATCGGATATGAATAGGGATGTGATTGGGTTGCCTCAATAATCCACATCGGATCAATAATTTCACATCGGATATGAATATAGATGTAATTGGGTATATAATCACACATCGGATATGAATGGTAATGTGATTGGGTATATAATCCCATATCGGATATGAATGAGGATGTGATTGGATATATAATCCTACATTGGATATGAATGGGAATGCGATTGGGTATATAAGAGACTTAGACACTAGTAATAATAACTGGGGTTAAGCATTTTGGGCTAATGGTTGGATCCAACAAGTTATTATTGTTAGTGGGCTAGGCCGTTACACTTGAATTCATTATAATTAAGTCCCAACTTTTAAAAAAGTATTAAAATTAACATAATTGCCACATCAGTGCCACAGAGGTGCCATATCAGTACCAGCAAATTAGACAAGTAGGCGCTGATGTGGCAATTTCGTTAATTTTAACACATTTTTTAACAGCTAAGACTTAATTGCAATAAAATCAAGAGTCCAGGGACTCAATTGCAAAAAATAAAAGACTTGGGACCAAATTAAAAATACTATAAAGGTTGAGGATCAATGGTGTAATTAACCCCATAATATTTGGATAGAGAAAAAACTGATAGATGGCAGCAAATCGGAAATTCGTCAGCGAACTTTCATTTGGGAGCTTTCCGCTGAAGTTATTTTCATCAAATAGGCTAAGCCTTTAAAATTGACTTTTTTTTTTTTTTTTTGGCTATCCAAATAAAAACCTTAACCTATTGGCACCTAAAAACCATTATGAAACTTGGTTTTGTAACTTGCCTTTGTAGCACTAACTCCACTGAAGTCCCAAACACCCATGTGCTCAATTAAAACACCCTCTAAAGTAGAAAGCAATTCCTTAATGAGAAAGCCATTTTTTCATGGCTAGCTTGTGTTTATGGCTTTCCATAGAGGTCAAAGAGAAGATTAGCACAAATTCCCATGTGTAATCTAAAATACTTATTGCATGCACCGGGCGTATTTGTTCATCATTATACTCTTCGGGCCTTCTATCTCATTATATACTTCAATCACAATTATTTAGTACTTGCAGGTTGTTAAATGTGGTAAAAGTTTACCGCTTCAAAACTTAAATCCCACCGCTCATTGAGGTCCTGTATTCATATTCTAACTAATGAGTCCCATTTCTTATCTCATCTGTCAATTTTTCATAGGTTGTTTACTATCAGATCTATTTTTTTGGTGACATAGAATAAGCACACATAGGCTAAATAAAAGGCATTCTATGAGGTTTGTGCATTTGATTCTCGCATTATATTCTTTTTGATTGAATTCCATTTTTAACTTATTAAATTTGAGTGGATTATTTACTATCAGATCGATCATTTAGAAAACACAGAATATATGGAGAGCTGATAGAATCGACTGTATTTTCGACTGTTGGGGGTTGGATTGTTTCATTGGTTGGGGGAAATATAATGTGTGGTCCACAAGATAATAGATGCACCAAGTGCAAACAATAATTTATGTTCCCAATAGACCAATTAATGGAGCACTCATTGGTTGACTCACCCATTTGTCTCAATTGTGG
Source organism: Ananas comosus (assembly GCF_001540865.1). Classification (NCBI taxonomy): domain Eukaryota; kingdom Viridiplantae; phylum Streptophyta; class Magnoliopsida; order Poales; family Bromeliaceae; genus Ananas; species Ananas comosus. The sequence continues at coordinate 1,727,416 of NC_033639.1, read as the reverse complement.
TTGCCTAAGTTGGACATTATCAAAAGAGTGGAGCTTTTTAGTCGAAGATTCCATTGTTCAAATGGAGCTAAAGATGTTATCACTATCAAAAAAAAAAAAGGAAAAACTTTAAAAAACCCCCTTGTGGTTTCACACTTTTTCATTTTAGTATCCGGTGGTTTAAAGTATATCGAGTTAGTACCCTATGGTTTCTCACTTTATCACTTTAGTACCCTGTGGTTTAAGGTGTTTCAAGTTAGTACCATATGGTTTTGCACTTTATCACTTTAGTATCCTGTGGTTTCACACTTTATCACTTTAGTACCCTATGGTTTAAAAAAACCACAGGATATTAACTTGATACAAAATTAAAACCACAGGATACTAAAGTGATAAAGTGCAAAATCACAGGGTAGTAACTTGATACATCTTAAACCACAGGGTACTAAAGTGATAAAGTGAAAAACCACAGGGCACTAACTTGATATATTTTAAACCATAGGGTACTAAAGTGAAAAAAATTGAAACCACCAGTGGGGTTTTTGAAGTTTTTCCAAAAAAAAAAAAGAAGGTGATAGATGTTATCATTGTCTTTTCTTTATTTTGTAGTTACATGTGAACATACTTTATATGACTCTATGTAGAAGGTATCTAGATGTAAGATGCAAACCGGACAGATCCGGGGCAGGATAGATCTTCATTTCGTGATCTGTTTTCTTAGTTGATCAGAACAGATTTGGGACGAATTGATTTTTATGTTATTTTTGTCCCTACTTACTACTCTATTCGGGCGGCCGGGGACACGAGCGAATTTTTGACAGATTAAGACAGATCAAAGAAAGGAAAGAGTATCATTTCTTTTAGTAGATCGGACAGAGTCGGGACATGTTATTTTATTTTTCCTTTTTTTTGGCCCTCACATAACGACCCCGTTTGGCGCGGATTAGGACATGAACTCCATCAACGGGGATCCATTTGCATCCCTATCTAGATGTTTATCTCATCAAAGTGGATGAGATCCTTTCGCATCGATGCTTCGTTACCATTATGATGTTTTCTATCGGATTTCAGCGTCACTTTTATTTTTGCAATAGTTACCTTTAGCAGAGAATTTGGCAAATAAAAGAATCCGGCGTCTCTGCGGCAGGAATTAAAAGAAAAAATTATAAGGCATCTGCTTAGAATTCTTCTTCTACTACAGAGAAAATTTATCGAATAAAAACTTTCATATAATGCTTCTTTTAACAGCACTACACAGACAGTAATTCATTCAAATAACTATTAACACTATAGCAAAGGCGAACAAGTCCTTCGCTTACTTGTATACAGAGAAAATTGTTAATTGTATTTTATGGCTTGTTTTCTGCTACGATTTTTTTTTATACAACATGGTATTAGAGCTAATCCTAAGCTTTCGCTGTTAGCTTAGTAGTAGTTCTGATACCATGTTATCCAAGAGATCAATTTAATTAAAAATGACTAAAAAAACCTAAAATCTAACATGGTACCGGTCTCAGGTTATCTAATTAATATATTTATTCAACGAATATGAGTCTGGTGGGACTCAAACTCAGAACCTCATACTCTGATACTATGTTAAGTTATATTGAATAATCGTTATTCTCTAAAACTTTAAGCTATTAAAGCATAGTACTTTATGTTTCGTATCATTTAACACAAAACATCGATACAAAATTGCGCTATATCACAAGGCTCTATTATGAAAACTGAGCAAGAAGGTTAAGATGGTGATATCAAATTACAATGCCAGTTGCTGAACTTATATATATATCCAACTTCACTTTAGCCTTCAAAATTTTTCAAGTTGGATAGTTCATATTTCGGTACTTAAGTACCCAAATATGAATAGAAAAAAGAAAGTACTCTACCTATTCAACTCTGCGATGGGTTCGGATTTCTGTACCTAAGTTTTTAATGTACCCATCAGATCCATATGAGTGGGTTTGGATAGAAACTATTTGTATACTATTCACTTAAGATTAGGTACGACTATTCATATGCTTATCGATGTGGCGGGAGGCCGGATTGAATCAAGTCATATTCGAAGTGACGGAGGCCAACTGGGCCGAGTCATAACTGAATCAAAATCCGTAGATGCCCTTTTTATAAACTTTGAATGAATTAACTATATCTTTCTAACAACTCAAACTTTTGGGATTAATAGTAAGAGCCAATGATCCTACAAAGATCGGGTCAAATTCTTGATAATTATAAGGTATTCGGACTTATGCCCAAAACTTCAATAGGTAATTTTTCTTACACCAGATACTACCTACGTATAATCGTGTCCAGGTCCGAGATTTAGAGCCTAACAAGTTGCCCTAACTCTCATCAAAACTTTGAAACACTTTATTATTATTACTTTATTCCTTGTAGATTGGGTGAGTAGAGTTAAGCACAAGCATTTGGCACATTAAAAAAAAAAAAAAACACAAAAAGAGGGAATAACACACAACCTGGCCCATGTCACCCTTTCAATATTACTCTCTTGTTCAGGGAAGGTTTATCTACAATTAATGCTACATAATATATGCTATTACTGCATTTTTGTAATCATTGAGAATGTTGAAACTGGGATTTAATTAATTAATTAATTAATTAATTAATTAATTAATTGTTTATTTATTTATTCTTGCATGTGGAGAGAAATATTTTGCAGGTGATCATTGTTGTAAATGGGATTATTGGATCTGTTCAAATTTAGTAAGCAAATTTGTAATCAAATTCATTGAATCAAACATGTCAACATCAAAAATCAGCTTTGACTATGTGTTTGACTTCTTTTTTATTTGGAAAAATATATGCTCTAATAATTAGTGGGTGGAAGTGGCCCACATTAAAATGGGAGAGAGCTTTAGAGCACACCAGATTAGATTACGGACCGTTTGGCCTAAATTTTGAAAAAGTAATTTCTGCAGAATTGAATTGTTCGGATTTTGGCTTCTGTTGTAATTGAGTTTTAGATCGAAAATGACTTTTAGTTGAATTGAATTGAATTTTTTTTTTTTTATTGCTGTTTGTTTGAGAGAAAGTAAGTGGTTTAGGACCTGTACTTATTATATTTTTTTATTTATTTCATTAAAAAATTTCATGCTAGTATATAAATAGATAAAAAAAAGTTGCGACATTTTTTTAATTAATTTTTTCTTTTTTTTCTTTCCGTAATTAACTTTGCTACCACTTAGGGCGAAGTCAAATAATAACGCAATTGGGAAAGTGGAGTTACGGACGAATTTAATTCACAATGAATTATTTCCTGGGATATTTTCCGAGCCTTTTATAACCAATGGTATAATTAACCCAATTAATTTCTCAATTGGGGTGTAAATGGGTTGGGCGACATATCGGGCTAATGGACCCGATCCGAAAAAAATCAGGCTACACATTTTCGCCCGCTAGAGATGGATTGGGCCAAATTTACGCATCCGACTTTTTTTGGGCGGGGTCGGGCCAATCTATGCCCGGCCCAAATTTGTCACGATCCAAAATAATTTTTTATAATTTGTCACAGTACATATGAGAATTGAAAATCTCTATATTTTATTCCATAAATTGAACCTAAAGCTTTGAGACATAAAGCCGATTATAGGCTCTATTGTCGCAGGTAGTTGCAACTCTGCACTGAAATTATAATTATTTTGAATTCAACTGTTGCAATTGGAACTGTACGAGAAAGCGCAACTGCAGAAACTGGAATTTTGCCTAAATAGGCCGTAGTTCTGACTAAAATTGGCTCTTTTATGAGACAATTTGTTCAGTTTATACGATTAAACTTTAATAAGTTTTACTACTATCATCTGCAAATTAATTTTTATAAAGTTTTACATTCGAATTTATCATTGAGCGTCTATTTTCCGACTTAAATGAGACGGTGTTAATGTGTAGAGTTTGATGCAATTTTTGTGTACGAGGGAATTGGACTCGGGCGAAAATGCAAGGAATTTTTTTTTTTTTTTTTTATGATTCAGCCAAAATTATCTATCATTAGATCCATTTAACCAAACTATGAAGGAGTTGTGATGTTATATGATGGTAGAAAGGGGTGTGCTGCACTGAGACACACGTCTGTCTGTCTTAAAATGATAGATGCCGAACATGAGTTCTTCAAGCGCATCTATTTTGCCTGAGAGCCCTAAGAAAAGTGAAAATCTCTACCGTCGAAGAATTTTCCCTCATGCTTTTTTACTGGAAATTTCTGCCATCATTTTGTGGTATTAGAAGCATTGAAATTTAGTGGCCGTTTGGTTGGATGTAGTTGTAAAAACAGTGTAGTTGGAAGTATATGCAGTTGTAAATGCTGCAGTCATAACTATACTTATTAGTCGGTTTGGTTTTATGCAGTTGCAACTGCTACAGTTACATTTCTTCTGTTTGGCAGTCTGCAATTGAGATTTGTTTTTATAAATTCTGTCAATTTTCAGATAGAAATGTGAGATTACCTCTTCTGATCATAACGTAATTATATTTTGATTATTAATTAAGACTTTTATATCTATATATAATTTATATATTACAAAATTATATATGAATTCAATAAATTTTAAATGTAAATATATTATAAATTTGATCAAAATGAAAATTAAGATATTATTAAATTAACAGACTGAAAAATAAGAATCGTATGAAAAAAATTTATTGACCCTAACAAACATTACTAAATCTTACCAGATTTCTTGAATATATATTTTTAGAAAAAAAAATAAAAAAAAAAGAGTGTATGAAAAAAAAAATCACACTTTGTTTATTTTTTTAATGGGTAAGCCGACTCCGGCTCAACTGCTGCAGTTGGTACTACGGCCAATTTGGTTGTAGTACCAACTGTTGCAGTTGGGCCTTCTCGTGCAGATGCAACTGCAATAGTTGGGCCTAACTGCACCAAACCAAACAAAAAATTGATAGATGCATGCATTTTCAACTACAATGCAGTTGAAAATGCATGCAACCAAACAGCCCCTTAATGTAGTTTTTGTGATGTTGAAGCTCTGAAGCATGAAAACTGATACATTTGAAGAACGCGCTGCCAAACTAGGCTGAATTTGACTCGTTGGTGCGACATTGACAGGTTGAACCGCGTGGGAAACTAACATTGACCTAATCCTACATATGAAAAGGCTCAAACTCTAAGGTATCGTTTGGTTCGGGGATAAGGAAAAAGTGGCTATTCCAGGGATAAGTATAAATTGAGGTATAAGCGGGGATTAAATCAATTTTGCGTTTGGATGAAAATTGGGTTATTCCTGGGAATAAAAAAATTACGTTTGGTTAGGTAAGATGGAATAAGAAAGATAATGGGTTTTGTAAATAAAAAATAATGATATTATCCACTTATTATATTTGAATTTGAATTTTTAAATTTTTAAATTTATATTTCTAAATTTAAAATTTTAACTTTGAAATTTAAAATCTCAAATTTTAAATTCAAAAATTTAAATTTTAAATTTCAAACTTTAAATTTAAGATCATATTTAAATTAAAAAAATATAAAATATAAAATTTTAAATTTAAATTTTAAACTTTAATTTTGAGAGTATAAATTATAAATTTTAAAAATTTAAATTTTTAATTTTTAAAATTTTAAAATAAGAATAGTGGTGGGAACAATTAATAAAAATAATTTATTATAATAAATTTATAAATTTTTTAAAAATTCTACTTAAATTTAAATTTAATAAAAAGAATTTATTATAATATTTAAATATAATTTATTATAAATTTTATTATAATATTTAAATATAAATAATATGTATTAATATAGTACAATTAATAATTTTATAATAAAAATAATGTATTATAATATATAACATATTATATTTATATAATTTAGTTTAATTCAATTTATAATTTTAATTAAGTTTGAAATTAAGCATTGGAATAGCACTATTCTACTAAAATGGTGGAATAGCAAATCCCTTGCTATTCCGGGATAACCGGGAATAGCAAGGTTTGACCGGGATAAAATATCCCGGCCAAATTTCATCCCGTTTGGCGGAATAACGGGAATAACTTTCGTTATCCCCGCTTATCCCGCGATCCAAACGGGGCCTAACCAAATATCCTTTGTTTTTTTTAAAAAAAATATATATATATATATATATATTTATTATTATTGTTTTTTATGAATCAATTGATATTGACTTAGGCTATATATTATTATTGTTTTTTATGAATCAATTTCAAAATGGAAGTTTGAAATTGAATCTAATTCGACATACAGATTTGGAAGTAAAATTAAGTACACAATCTCAATTTTAATTCAAAGCTAAATTTGAATTTAAAATTCAAATTCAAAATTAGATTTAAAGTCAGAATTAGAATTTAAATTTTGGGTGAACGTAAGATCAAAATTTAGATTGAAGTTTAAATTTTTTTAAAAAATCAAGCTATAAATTTTGAAATTATTTAGAAATAAAATTGGTATTCTAAAACTTAACCAGTATTGAAAGGTTAGGGTAACGCTTCGTATTGTAAGATAATGAGAGGACTCATTACATTAGAAGGTCATATGTGATATTTTAATTCTCAAGGGCAAATGTGATATTTTTAAAATTTTTAGGGGTAGTTTTGAAAACTCAGGACCGTACAACTTTTAATAAATTGTTGTGAAAGTAATATTGTATTATATGCATAGAAAATTTAAGAGATGTGTCAAAATAGAACAGAAACCAACAACCAAATTCAAAATTTTTTTCCAATTTTGAAAAGTAAATATACCGAATCAAATTGTCTTATTTGATTTGGTTTAGTGAGGTTTTTGGTTTGAAACTAAACTGTTTGATTCGTTATTGGAATGAAAATCGGAATAGATAATTGGATATCTAGAACTTTGAAAGTGGGAATTTGTTTAAAGAAGAGGACTGATAAAGGGAGAGGAGGAAGGGAGAGGTATATGTGAGATAATGGTTTTCTCTCGAATGGATCAGATTGGATGATAAATAGATTGGATCATTTTTATTTCAAAGTGAAGTGAAAATTAAAATCCTTTTTTTTTATTTTAACAGACAACAACTATGAATCTCATTATTCTACGCTCTTAAATATGTGAACACCATAAACATTTAATTCTAAACATTTTTATTTTTTTATTTTTTTTTGAGAGATAGGGAGCACGCTATCCACGTCATTTATTTCATTTAGAAATAAACTTAGCTGGAAATGTGAATCAACTAGCTAGGATTCGAACTTGAATTTCGGATACCAACTACCAAGCCCTTTGCCACTTGCTCTAGGGACGGTTCTAAATTTTAAACCCTAAATCCGACAGAATAGTAAGTTGGCTTAAAGAAACTAGTATTCTGCTTTGCAGCGGAAGGTCAGGTTGGACTGAGTCGCGTTCGAAATGGCAAGAGGCCGGTTTGGATCAAGTCATGTTCGAACTAGAGTAAGTCTGCTTGAGCCAAGTTATAATCGAGACTCGTAAGCACCGTATATTTTTTAAAATTAATAATTAGCACCAACGAGTAGTTCTGCACAGGTCAAATCAGTGCCTAACTTGGGAGCTTATCAACATGGGCCCACCACATTGACACATAACCCTTCGAACTCCAATATTAATTTTTTAACTTTTTTTTTTCTTGGTGGTTAGGCACGTCCCCTCTCACAAATCCCTACAATCCCATTCCTTCTAGAAATCTAAATGTAGCTTTTTATCCATTGTTGAATTAGATCATTACCCATTGACTGACTTTAATTTTTTATTTTTTAATTCATATTTGTCCCATGTATGTAATTACACACAACTACAGTGTAGTTGGTGAAAGTTGATTGGGTTAAAACAGATTCAATATGTCCATAAAAAATTGAATTCACTAATTGATATTTACATCAAGTTGGGCTAGGATACTATCGGCAGTAAATGGACTCTATTGCTATTGATTTATTTTCAATGATAGAGTTTTTAAATTAACGATCAGCACCGTTGAGTATGATCTAGATCATCTAAAGTATCTAGAAACTTAATTTCATTTTTTTTTCAACATTGTTCTCTTGTGTATCCAGTGAATGCAAAAATGAACAGCTGAAAATGAGTATCCTTCGAAAATCAATGATGGAATTTTTGTATTCAAGATCAAGGAGTAGATCTTGTTTTAAATTGTTAGGATTTTGTTAGATTTGTAGTTGAATCCTAATTGGATTATGATTAATATTTAAATCTGTTTGAGATAAATTAAGATCTAAGTATTAATTAGAGTATGAATCTAACTAGATTAGGATAAATATTTAAATATGTTGGAGATAAATTAAGATCTAAATATTAATTAGAGTATAAATCTAGATTTAAATAAATATAGATTTAAATATTAATCATAATCGGAATCCTAATTGGATTAGGATTCACGTACGTTTTAGATGATACATTAGAAAAACACTTTTTGGGATGCTTTGGAGTAGAGAGTACGGTGAGAAAGAGAGTGCTTTCTTAGGTGAAACCGTACCAGGAGAGAGAAAGTCATGGTTGAGTGCAGCTAATGCATGGGTGCACGTGGAGAATTGTCTTATTTGTGGGTTTATAGAAGACGAGAGAAGGATAGGAGAGATTCAAAAAGAGGGCTCGGGTTGTAACTACTCTGTTAAAGAAGAGGAGTCAGATGTAATCTTCTCTTATTTAATGAATCTTATTTTACTCGCATATTTTCTATTTAGTTGTTTTCTCTCTTTCATGATTGTATCGGCTTCTGCTGAGAGAACAAGTTTATGCTAAAAATCTAATTCGACGCTTCTGTTGCGGAATCCCAACAATCAGTACCGAATTAACAACCGTCGGTATCGGAGTAGGTTGCGGATTCACAAAATCCAGCACCAGGGCGATACCGGATTCCCAATAGTTTTAAATAGTTTAAAAAAATTTGTGACATAAATTCAACTAATTTGAATTTTTTTTTACACTGTTAAACAGGCAAATACCCCATATTGATTGTTAAATTTACGATCCTTTGATCATTAGGTCATTAGTGTTGACAATATATAAAATTCGATTCTAAACTATTTAAATGGTCTAGATCAAATTGACCAGTGCCGATCATCGAATTGAAAAGCTAGCTCTATCATCGAAAATAACTTGATAACAATAGAGCCTATTTGCTCCTGATACCATTCTAGTTCAACTCGTATATACGTTGTCGCGATTTAGGGTATTTTGCACTACAAACAATATATAGAGAGAATTTCAAACGGACCCCTCAAAATTTATAAATATCATAAAATATTATTTCAAAATTGTCAATATTATTTTTACTGCTATAAATTAATGAATTATATCAAAAATATCCTCCATCACATTGATTAAGAGTTTTAAACTAATTTGCCCATATGCATACCTAATTATAAATAATTTGTGGTATTATGTGGGGCTAACAAATTTATTCCTAACTTAACAATGACTTGATCTTTTTTTTTTTTTAGTTTGTGAATGGCTTTTCTATCAAACTGAAGTTTATTATTTTTTTACTTCAATATCATATGATCTCATGTTGATCTTAATTAAAACTAAATATATGTTATATTCTTTTGTAAACCTTTTTCTTATTTTTTCTAAATTAGTATGATTTTTTTTTTGTTTTATTATCTTTGTAGTTTAATTTGCTTTAATTAGTTTTTTTCTATTTTACTATACATTTAATTGTATTTATAATATTTCCAAGCAAAAGATTTTTTAGTTTATTAAAAAAAGTATTAATAATAGAAGATGGAAAAAATAAAAATTATATATAATTTTCAGATGGATTAATGTCAATATGGATATTTATGATAATTTCTCTAAATTAAAAGGGTATTTTTGATATTGATAATTTTATAGGGGTTTATGTGTAATTAAGGATTGGAGGAGGGGTAAATACGAAATTAACCCTAATGTATAAAATAGCTTTGTAAATATTAATTCTTTTTCTCAATATTATTAATTAGACATAAAGCTATGATATAATTGGTGAAAGAAACTAAGGAAAGGTCTCTTCTTTTCTTTGCTTATTAAAGAAAGCAATTATTAGGTGGAGATAGCGACGTACGTTAATGGGTACGAATATCTGAAATTTTTTCTAGACCCGAATTCGAGTAAGGCCGGTTTATCAGATGCTAAACACAGATATAAAAAATAAAAATCGTACAGATTTGAAATCGGGTATCGATTTTGTTCCTATATATACGTCCGGAATTTGAGCCTGACCCTAATCCGAATTGATTTTATATATTATATAATATATGAACGTTTAATGTTATATTTGAACTAGTATTTTAAAATTGAATTTTCATATAATATGTTTTGAGATACGGTAAAGAGAGATAATTGTTTGGATTTGAATTTTCGGATTTAGGTTCAGATTTTGGGTTTTCGGTTGGGTTTGAATTTAAATATGAATTTTCAAAATCTGTCAGGTTCGGATTTTGGGACTGTGTTCGGTCCGTAGACGGAGAAAGAGTGGGGCAATAAGATGAATGGACAATTGCTTATATACCCTTAAAAGGTTCTAGACTTTCTTATTTACCCCCCTTAATTAGACGGCCAATATAAAAAATAATACTTTTTTAACGTTTCAAATTTTTTAAAATATATCCTTACAGTTTAATTCTGTTAACAAACAGTTAGAAACAATCATTATCTATGTGAAATTACTCTTTTGTCCTTTCAAATATACTTTTTAACCATCACTAATTTTTTTTATTTGTCCTTAAGTTAGAAAAAGTATTTTGACTTTTGGCTATTTAGAATATATCCTTCTATTATTATCAACTTTTCTTATTTGTCCTTAAGGGATAAAAGAGGTATTTTGATTTTTTTTTAACTTTGATAGAAATTTAACTCAGATTTAACTCGAGATAATTTAACGAGTACTAATAGCAGAGTTATTTTTGAATAACGGAGAAATGTACAATGGTATATTTGAAAAAAATAGAAATATATAAAATATTTTAAAAGCTTTGAGGGGTATATAGATAATTATACCTAATATGAATTGCCATTGAATGTCCCTCTCCTTACAGAATTGACTCATTTTTAGGAATGATTGGTTAAATTATTTGTGGGTTGGTTAAATTATTTTAGTCCTGTCATTTTAATTTAGGGGCAATTATTAAGGACAATTGTTTATATACCCTTGCAAGGTTTCCTATTTTTTTTATTTACCCTCTTAGAATGCTAATATTAAAAATACCTTTTAACATTTCAAATTCTCTCAAATGTATCCGTAGAGTTAGATTATATTAGTAAACTATTAAAAATAACAGTTATCTATGTGAAATTACTGTTTTACTCTTTCAACTATACCCTTCGCGCATCACAAACTTTGTTCTTTGTTCTTAAGCCGGGAGCAAAAAGAAGTATTTGAACTTCTTTTATTTCAAATATACTCTTTTACTGTCACCAACTTTTCGTATTTGCCCTTAAGTCGGGGGCAAAAATGGTATGTCGACAACTTTTCACTCTAGGACAAATTTAATCCCAGTTTAATTCGAGATAACTTAACGGGTACCAACAGCGAGGGTATTTTTGAATAAACGAAAAAATATACGAGGGGTATATTTAAAATTAAAAAAAAGTAAGGATATATCAAATATTTCAGAAGCATTGAGAAATATATTCGCAATTATCCCTTTAATTTATTAGAATTTATACTCAAATTTTATTAAGTGTTTCAATCAAATTTCACTACCGACTTTAGTTGACTAAATATTAACGTTTTACTGACACGATAGTAATTTGACATCTTAACGATTATTCGGTCATTAAGCACAATACGACTGCATTATTTTTACATTAGTAATAATATATTAATATTGAATTAACTAAATTTGTGCCGTAGAATTTAATTGCAATAATTTAAAAAGCTCAAGCTTTGATGTGCTTATAGAATCACTCTTTCCCAGTTCCTCCAGGTGTCATATGTAGCTTATAATCAACCCAAGTGTAAGTTACAGTCCACCAACCATATTAATTACAAACCAAGTCAACTCTTTAATAATTAATAATAATAATAATAATAATAATAATAATAATAATAATGATTGCAATTCACCCTACATGTAATTTTCACCTAGGGATGCAAATGAGGCGGATCTGGGGGCGGGAGAGTTCCCCCATCTCCCGCTCCATTTCTTATCGGGGCGGGGCGGATTCGGGGCGGGTTACTTTTCATTTTATTTTTGGCTCCCACTTACCGCTCCATTCGGGACGGATCGGGGCGGGAGCCGGATTTTTGACCGATCGGAGCGGATTAAAGGAAGAAAAGAGTCTTCCACCTGCCGCTCCATTTACTTGGCGGATCGGGGCGGATTCGGGGCGGGTTATATTTTTTTATATTTTTTATTCACACTTACCACCCCATTCGGGGCGGATCGGGGCGGAGCTCCACCAACCCGGATCCATTTGCATCCCTATTTTCACCTCATTTCCACCTTAGCTTTTTTGAACCATTTATTTACATATTCCCAATTATTTTAATACATTTTCTTAGTACATATATATATCTCACAAGAAACCTATGAGGAAAAATCCTGCATTGGACTTGACTTGGCCCCTCCAGTCTCCCTTTTTTAATGAATATAAGAAAAAAGTGTAGTTTTTTTTTTTTGTTTTTTGTTTTTTTATTCTTTAGCTTGCTTGTGTTCTCTGTCTCTCTTCATTGCTTCCTCAGAAGAGGCCTCAACATGGGGAGGTGTTAAGAGAGAGAGAGAGTTGGTAAGTGTTGATAAACTGCTAATTTAGAGGATTTTTTGTTTTTCTTTTCTTTAATTTGAATCCTTTTTGAGGAAAATTAATTTGAATCCTTTTTTTTGGGTCTCTGTATTTTGGTCTTTTACTGGTGTTTGATCTTGATCTTGATCTTTGTTTTTTTTGAACCATCTTGGTTCATGATGCCACTGAATGATAGTGTAATAAAACAAAAATCCTTTGATGTGTTTGTTTGTTTTTTTTTTCTTTTTTTTTTAAGAAGTAAAAAAAAAAAAAAAACTCAATTCCTTGTTATGATGTAGGGTATATTCCTATGTTCAGAAAATGTTGGTAAAAAAGAAAAATATTTGTCAAATTTCCTTAGCTGTTTTTAAAATCTGGCTAAATTTCTCATTTTGCATTATAAGTTAAATTGTTTCCTTCACTTCAACTCCACAAAACTTGAATTTTTTTTTTTTTTTTTTTTGGGGGCAAGAACTTCTCATTTTGGGTTTCTGAAAGAAAAAAAAAAAGGAATCTGAATCATTCATAGGGTTAGAAAAGAGGTAATTAATTATGAGAGAGCTATGGAGATAATTATTATTATTATTATTTTTTTGAAAAAATTGATGGAAAAGTGTTCTAAGCAATTCAAAACCCCCAAATGGAAAAACTCAAGTCAAAATCTCTCCTCATCATTTACGCTGACATTAGTTTTATGTTCTTTAGCTGCAGATTTTGAAGTATTTTACATCCAATTTACATGTGAAATAATCTTAAACTGGCAGATTATTTGGGTCAGAAGAGGGGGGGCTCTTAATCTTCATAAATCTATAAAATTTTGAACAAATTTTTGCAAAAAAGAATGGGGCTAAGTGGATCCAAATCGCACGGCCGTCGTCAGCAATCTTACGATTACGGGGGTTCGTCATCGCGATACAGTTCTTCGAGATACGCCTCCTACGGAGAGAATGATGTGCAGCCTGAGACCAGAAGAAGGTTGCAGGGAAAGTATTCGAGGATCGAGGATAATTACCATTCTCTAGCTCAAGTATAGTACTTATTCTCTTATAATAGTCTACGTGCCGACTAATGTAGGAGAAACTGAAATGTTGAGACATTGTTAAAACTTATGGTTATGGTTATATATCTAGTTTGGAAAATTCCTTCGAGTTCACTTAAAACTTAGCGGCTTTCATGGGAAAAAAGTTTTGTAATACAATGTAATTTTAGGTTGTAAAATCGGAGTTTTTGAAATGTTGGTCTCTATTACCATACACAATTTAACCTCTAAAATGCTTTCAATTATTGTTTGATCTTTATGCTTGCTTTGTTTTTTGTCAGAAAGGCTGAATAAGAACACATTTTATTCTTTCAAACATTCTTAAATGATTCAATTTGAATTATCAAGTTAAAAGTGGAGAAAAGTGCCTTTCTTTTGCTTTTTTCCTGAGTGCTTAGATTGTTTTATGTTGATTCAGGTAACTGAAGCTCTTGCGCAAGCAGGCCTGGAATCTTCAAATCTGATTGTGGGAATCGACTTTACGAAAAGCAATGAATGGACAGGTTAACAAAAGAAACTTATCCTGCAACATATTCTTTTGTTTCTTCGGTAGTAGCTAGCTTATGCTTGTTAATTCATTTATTAAATAATTGAAGTTGATTGAGGTACTTTATCTTTTACTTTTTCTTAAAAAAAAAGGAACAAACACTACTTTAGTAAGTGGTCAGGATTGGATTACTAGAATGTGTTTCGTCACTATTTGGCCTGGTTTCTGGAACAGCTTCTTTATTCTAGAAAGCAGGTGTTTGGCTAACAAATTGACTGCTTTTTGTCAAGAGCTAAAGTAAGCTTCTAGGCCCCAAAATGCGCAATCTGAACTTCTGTTGCTGCTGCTGCGGTGAGAAGTTGTAAAGATGCCTCTTCTCTATTCAAACACCACTTATGTGTTAAGCTCCAGTTTGGCTAAACAGGCCATTGGTTGTCCTATATGATTTCGACTTAAGGAGCGAAAGCAGTGTCAAATTTATAAATTGTTCCAGCTTGTTCAATCTTTCGTGATTTACAAGTTATCTAGTGATAAGCACATGCCGTGTGGAGAACGCTGTTCCTTGATTGCAACTTACGGGTTAGATTTTAGTCGATTGCGAGGTCTTTGTAACCATGATACTTTAGGATAGTGCATATTCTACTTATGGTTTGATTTATCATTTACCGAGGAAATGTTTCAGACCTTTTATACTTTGTGGTTGTAGGCTGTTACCAAGAAAATCGGTTTAGTAGGAAATGGTCGAGGATTAAGTCTTAACACCCGTGCTGACATGCCTAGTGGACATCAGGTGAACCAAGCTACTTGCACCGATTGGAAAGGGAATGGAAGAGATAACGGAATAGTTGACAGGAATATAAGCCGTAAAACAGCGGATGTCATAATCAAATTCATGACTTCTTGGAAAGCGGGGTGGGAGGGGTGCTAAGGATTAGCTCTGATAGATCTACCCAGAAGATTGATCTGATAGGAAATGGACAGGGGAATGGCCTACGTTATCTTTTTGTAGCAATCACTTAGCATAACCCCTTGAATAAGCAAAACAGGCATGCAATGTGAGATGTTCTTTTCGGATGTCAGAGCAACTTATCCAATGATAAATTGTGCGCACATGGGGTTTCTTTCTATGGTTACAACCTACAAGAAAGGGTTTAAGAGCCATGGCACGGGGTCAGGTTGACACGGTGTGCCGTGCTGAGCCGATGTGCGCCGGTTAAAAAAAAAAACCTGTGTGCCGACACACTATGACATAAAATATATATATTTTTTTGGTACCAATATAATTCTTATTGCTTATTATATATCGTTATCAAATCATTTTCTCTCTAATGAACTAACTACTTGTTAAAGAAAAGATGATCTTGAGCCATGCCATCAGCATGGGGTGATATCGTACTGATATGTTGTTGGCACAGTATGATACAATGTGCGCGGCCCGTGCCGATGGGCACTGAAAATCTTACCTACAATTTTGATTGGTGAATTATAATTATTCTGAAATTCAAAATAGTAGGTTTAGATGCTGTACATACTAAAGAACTATAGACATATTTTCACACTCCTCGTCAATTAATTACTACATGCCTTTCCAAATAACAAAACGAGATACACCGAACGATCACGGCACCAAACTAAAGTAAACCTCCATTTTTAGACACTTACATGCCCTTCTGAGCAAAACAAAACAGTTGCAATGCTTGTTTCTCAAATGATTATGGCAACTTTATCCCTGTCCTTTTTTGTTGAGTCAAAATGAACTTATTCAAAGCTAAATCCCTCGAATGGTTATCACACTATAGCTCTAGTTTCGCAAGATTGAAACAGTTGGTGCTTCAATGCTGCTAGGCAAAATTTCATTCAATCGACGGTGCTTGCACGATATCGGAGGCGTCCAAAACCCATACGAGCAGGCGATATCTATTATCGGGAGGACCCTCTCGGCTTTCGACGAGGATAATCTCATCCCATGCTTTGGATTCGGCGATGGTAAGCTACCATACCTTTTCTTATTCTAAATCTCACGTATACGAACTAACATTTACGCACATTTACAGAAACCAAAACTTAGATCAGGAGCTAATTTTCTGGCCTGTCTAGTTGCATAAGTTTTACCTTTTCGTGCAGCAACGACCCATGATCAGGAGGTTTTCAGTTTCTATCCGGATAACCGACCGTGTAATGGATTCGAAGAAGCATTACAAAGATACAAAGAAATCGTCCCAAATCTTCGTTTAGCTGGTATATATATATTTATGTGCAATTCTTGTATGATTTCGAGGTGTAAAATAAGCGCTTCTTGTTATTCTCGCCTTAATATATGAAAACATGTTATACGACAGGACCAACGTCGTTTGCGCCAATAATCGAAACGGCCATCGGAATTGTAGACAATACTGGTGGTCAGTACCATGTTCTTCTCATAATTGCTGACGGACAGGTATGATTTTTCTTTTTTTTTTTCATTTTCTTTTAATTTCTTCGCATATTTGTTTTTCTATCAATCGTCTCTTCTGCTAACAAAGTAATCTTGTACTCTAATTATTGGATCAATAGGTGACGCGAAGTGTTGATACGCAATACGGGCAACTAAGTCCGCAAGAACGAGATACGATGAATGCCATAGTCAAAGCTAGGTGCATATCGAATTCGACTTTTAGAGAGAGCTTCTTCATTTTCTCTCCTAATTCATCATTTAACCCCCCTTTTTTTTTGCCCTTTTGAAACTTTTGTAGCCAATATCCCTTGTCAATTGTTCTAGTTGGGGTCGGTGACGGACCGTGGGACATGATGCGCGAGTTTGACGACAATATACCCGCCCGGTCATTTGATAATTTCCAGGTCCATTTATTTGTTCTTTCCGGCAAATAGGGCATTCGAATCATGATTGATTTCTTTAAACATGATCTAGGTTATTTGAACTTTCTAGAAACTGGATTTCAAAACTCTATTTTAGTCATTGAAAGTTGTCAACTTTGGAACAATCTTAAATGCCAGGCAAATGATTTCGAAAAATTACGAAATTTGAAACGTAGAATCTTTGAATACTCTAGGTGATATTTAATAATGTTGATCGTCTATTTAGGTACCTCATTGCCGTAAGAAAAGACATGTTTAAGCTTAAGTTTCGGAGAGCACAAATGATAATTCATAATTCATAAATTTCAAAAAATTATGAAATTTGGTTTCTAGAAGTTTCAAATGCTCTATATCATGTACATGTTTAACAGTATGTATCATCGAAAACGACTTATGAATATAAAAGGACCCTATACTCATAAGACTATTGTAGTCAGCCCTACTCTCTCTCTCTCTCTCTCTCTCTCTCTCTCTCTATATATATATATATAGTACATTGAGCTGGAATGCTATTGAACAAACGGGCTCTGTTGCCACCCATTTTTTTCGATGATGGAGCCTCCAAATCGACGATCGGCACCGTTGAACATGATCTATATCACTTGAAATATGTAGAAATCAAATTTCAAATTTTTTGATATCATTGGTCTAATGATTAAAGGGTTTTAAAATTTGTAATTTTAATGGTCGATATGAGACGTTTTCTTGTTTAACAGTGTAAAGATATCCAAATCAATTGGATTTCTATTAAATTTTTTTTTGAACTATTTAAAACAAGATCTATTCTCTTGATCTTGATTGCGAGACTCCTATCATCACTTTTTAAAGGATATTTATTTTCAGCCGTTCATTTTTGTATTCACTAGTTGGACAAGAGAATAATATCGGAAAAACATGAAATTTGGTTTCTACATGCTTCAAATGATATAGATTATGTTCAATGGTGCCGATCATTGATTTGAAGGCTCCATCATTGAAAGTAAATGGGTGGCAACAGAGCTCGTTTACTACCTATAGTATTCCAGCTCAACTATATATATATATAGAGTCCGGCTACTGTGCTCTAATGAGTACGATCGCTCTCGTACTCATAAGTTGTTTTTGATGATAGAGCTTCTGAATCGACGATCTATACCGTTAAACATTATCTAGAGCATTTAAAACTTATAGAAATCAAATTTCATAATTTTTTGACATCATTTACCTTACGATCAAAAGCTCACAAAATTGACAATTTTTAACGGCCGGTATGGGATACTTGCTAGTTTAACGGTGTAAAAGAATTGGAATAGGTTGAATTTTTGATAGAAAATTCTATTCACTACTTAGATAAAGATCAATAACTCCGATCTTAAATTGAAGGATCCGATCATCCATTTTTAGGACGTCGTTCGATTTTGATCGTTTATTTTATGCCCATTTGATTGACTTTATTATGATTTCGAAAAATTACAAAATTTATTTTTTATAAGTTTCAAATACTCTAGATCATATTTAACGGAGTGGATCGTCGATTCGGAAGCCCCATCATCGAAAACAACTTATGAGTACGAAGGGCCCAATACTCATAAGAGTATAGTAGCCCTACTCTCTCTCTCTCTCTCTCTCTCTCTCTCTCTCTCTCTATATATATATATATATATATATGTATGTACGTATGTATGTGTATGTATATGCATATCATGCGTAATTGTGTGGATCGTCAATTTGAACACCTTAAGGTCAAAACGAGATTAATACCGGAGCCCCTATACTATTGATTGTATAGTAGCATTATATATATTATTCTGAAAGTACTTTTTGCACTAATAGTTTCTGATTTAATCTGCCATTCGTGGTTTGATGCAGTTTGTGAATTTTACGGAGATTATGTCGAAAAACATCCCCGCAGACAAAAAGGAGGCAGAATTTGCCCTTGGGGCATTGATGGAAATTCCTTCACAGTACAAAGCCACAATTGACCTGAATCTTCTAGGGTACTTAAAAATCTTTTTTTTTTTTTTTTTAACCACTGTTCAAGGACTTCATTTGAAAATTATAATTTAACTACGCGCAAAATAATATTAAACTCTTTTTTTTTCTTTTCTTTTTTTGTTTTTTCTGTTTTTTAACTTCATTTTAGTCGAAGACGTGGAGAACCAGAGAGGCATTGTCTCCCGCCGCCAAGTATGAAGAGTTATTCGCGATCGAGCAGCTTCGAGCAAACTCCTGCAGCAAATAGAAGAGCTACTGCCTCTTTCGCATCGGAAAATTCTCTTGAAGAAAAGATGGTATTTATTCATCCATTTTCTTTGGTCCTTTTTGTCGATCATAAGCACTAATCAACAATCTCAAAAAATACATGCTGATAGGAAGGGTGCACCCATCACACTCAAGGGTTCAACCACAGTACTTCACGGGTTTCAACCTGATACAATCTACCTGAATGTTAGGTCTATTATTGAATCTCTTGCCGTTAGGTCTATTGTAGACAGCAACCCCACTCAACTTATTAGACTCAACCTAACTCAACTTATTGGTCGTCTGGGCCTATTGTCACAAGACAGAAATTTGGGCCAATTTTAGCCAATAATAAATAGCCAACACTTTTCTGCATACGCCACTACAAATATGTAAATTGTACTAATATTGAGAATTTTTCGTGCCCGATCGATTTTTCTGGTAACAGTTTATTTGCGCACATACCCTGCTAGGGTTACATAAGTTTTTTTTTTTTTGTTTGTTTCCTTTTCTTTCTTGTTTCAATGCCAACATTTTAGTGATATTTGCATAATTTTCATATTTGCAGGGGTATATATGTAAAGAAGATTCCTTTCTAGGAGTAATTGTTTGTAGAGCAATACTACTTGTACACCTCAATGTGGGGTGTATATCTTACACCCACTCCATCCAGTGGACCATTAATTATCTACTTGGCGTTACATTAATTTTTTTTTTTTTTTTACTAAACCCATTTGGATTTTTATCAACCCTAGAATGTTGTTGTAAAGATCTAGACCCTCTTTTCGGATGTACAAGAAGCATTTTTCTTGTTTGTATAGCCCCCAAAATTATATATATATATATATATATATATATATATATATATATATATATATATATATATATATATATATAGAATTAGACTGGAATACTATTAATAGTAAAACTCTCTTTTTGCTATCAAGTTTTTAATCCTTGGATGAAAAATTATAGGGTTAGGGATATTAGTCAGTTAGAGTTGAGTGGTCCCCCTAGGGTTGAGTGGTCCTACTGGGTTATAGTATTTAATCCAATGGTTAGAAATGATGAAAAGAGTTGATCCAAAGGCTAAAAAACTGGTAGCAACAATGGAATTTTGCTACTAATAGTAGCCCAGTCCAACTCTTCTCTCTCTCTCTTCTCTCTCTCTATATTTATATATATATTATATAGAACTAGGCTGGATACTATTAATAGCACCAATGACTTGGTGCTATTAAGTTTTCTGCCCTAGATTAAAAGATGTGCGATTTATGATGATATGAGCTCCCTAGGGTTGAAGTGGGTGGTTGGTTGAATAGTATAATCTAACGGATGAAAGTGATAAAAGAGATAAATCTAACGGCAGAAAACCTTGATAGCACCAAATGCTTCGTGCTATCGATAGTATCCCAGCCGGACTCTCTCTCTCTCTCTCTCTCTCTCTCTCTCTCTCTCTATATATATATATATATATATATATATAAAACACACAAGTATACCCCTGATCTAGTCAAATTCCACTATATTCTACTAGGGAAAACTTCAGTTTGCCCCCTAAGTGATTTAGCGCATTTTCAGTTTGGTACCCTGTGGTTTGAAAAATATTACTCTGCTATCATGTGGTTTTAATTTTATCTCGCCATTAAGATCTGCCGGTAAGTAGGGTACTTAAGAGATAAAATTTATAAACCAGAGAAGTAAATTAATATATTTTACAAGCCACAGGGCGACGAATTGTAGCATTTTGCTTATCTATATTTTCATATAGCCGACCTGTGGTTTGTAAAATATATCGACTTAGTATGTTGCTTAATGGCAGGTCTTTAAGGGTGAGACAAAAGTAAAACCATAGGGTAGCGAGTGAAACACTTCAAACTACAGAGTACCGAAATGAAAATATGCTAAATCATAGGAGGGCAATTTGAAGTTTTCCCACTCTACTATAATGACTATTTTGCCCTTACCAAAATCTATCGTGTTACCCGATCGGAGCATCAAGATCTAGTTTCATTGCTTTTCGTAACAGAATTAAGGCAGCTCGATCTGCAACAATTACCTTTACAATAATTTTGATCACCAAAATGTGATGCATTAGCCTTCGTGATGCGTCCAATTTAGCATTAGAGTTCCTGAAAAAGCATGACTCCACCAAGCAAGGCCAAAAATCTCGTTCAGTTTGGCAAATTTTACAATTGGTGCGGAAAATCTTTAAACGATCATAACTTTTTGTTTGGATGTCTGTTTCCAGTGTGCAATGCCTCGAAAAACACTTCTCAAGATCTATGCGTCGAACCGCAAAGCTGTTTCGGCCTAGTTTGGGATCCGAATTCAACTATTTAGATCTTCATTTGTTGCATTTTTTAGGTTATTTTTGAAGGTTTTGTATTTTTTCTATTTTGAGTCCGGTTATTTGGTTATTTCAGATCTGCTTAGGCTGTCCTTACCTCGACTAGTCCAACGAAATGCTTACAAGTTCTTAAAGTTTTACGTGTATTTTCTACATGCAGTTGTGCCCCATTTGCTTGTGGAAATCGAAGGATTTCGCGTTCGGCTGCGGACATCAGGTGCGCGCGCGAAATGTGTTTAAATTCTTTTTCTTTCTTTCTTTCTGTACTATTTTGATCATCATCAGATTATATGCCTGATAAATACTTTTTCTCTTCGGCTTCAGACCTGCTACGAGTGCGGAAGAGATTTGCAGCGCTGCCCGATATGCCAAAGCAATATAACCGCAAAGATTAGGCTCTACTGATCGATCGAGTCGCGTACGGAGATCAAATATGTTCCGAGAAATCTCAATTTCGTCGTCGGTGAATTTGCGAGACATCTGATATTGTAGATATTGTATATATGCTTGTGTTCAGGTCTCTGTATTACTTGTAGCACAAAAAGAGACCAGTGACGATCTGGTCCACTAGGAATAATAACTCGTTGGGTCCAAACTGCTTGCCCAAAATGCTTGCATTTAGCTATTATTATTAGGGTGGAGTTTTCTTATATATCCAATGACAATTTTATTTCCATCAGATGTGGGACCTATAGGGTTGTCACAACATCCCCTAAACTTTAACCTGTTTTGAAATTGACCCCTGAACTTTCTTTTATTTGATTTACACCCCCCTCTACTTCCTGGTCGTTTGATTTAGATACTTCCATTATTAAGTGATGCACATGATTGACAATTATTTTACTCAAAAAGAAGGTCAAATGCATCTCTCGTGGCCGTTTGATTCTGAAAAGTTTTTAAAATTTTCAAAATTACTTGTGGAAGGAGCTAAATCAAACGGTTAGTAAGTAGGGGGTGGGGGGTGTAAGTCGAATAAAAAGAAGTTCACGGGGTTCATTTCAAAACCGGTTAAAGTTTAGGGTGTGTCTATACATTTGAACCTTTTACTTATGGTAGTTAAGTTGAGTTGAATCCTTATGCATCATTTTTTGTTTTCTTTGACACTCTGAATGGTGAGATTGATACTCTAGGGTCTTAAAAAGTGTACTAAAACTCGGCAAGTCGACTCGAAACTTGGACTCAGTTTCCTCGACTCGGTCGGGTTTCGCGATTTCGAGCTGATTCGGCACGAAAACTCAGTTGCTCTAGATTTGGAGTCACATTCGACGATTACGGGCGTGTCTGTTTTGATCGAACTCGGGGTTGAAGTGTCTGAGTTCCCGTAACCAAAGTTTGCCGACATTTGGACAGAATCGCAAAACTCGACTTCCGTGGGGCCTACGCCGTCTCACAGAGTTGCGAGTTCACGTACGTTGCAAACTGGCGACTTTGCCTGCGACGAGAGCGAAGTCGAGCTCCGCCTACGGACGGAACTCGTGGCTTCGGTCGAGTGTAGTTCGGTTTTACCAAACACGCCCTTAACTCAATTGGAGTTAATAATCTTTTACTATTTGGTGAAAATATTAGGATATAGGTGCAATAGGGGTACTACATATTAACTAGTATAGTACTGTGATAGGTATGTCAACGGGTTGGATTTGGGATGGGTTTTTAAGAACATGAACGTGTTTAACTCGATTACCGGCGTTGAAATTCGAATTTGAATTTGAAGTTGTCGGATTCTGAAAATTCATAATCAAAACCGAACTTGGCAAGAAAATACAAGCTCGAAATCGAACCCGAAAATCCGAATTAGAAAGCAATCATTTCACTTTACCAAATTTTAAAATATATAATTTAATGTAAAAGCGGTTCGGATTTTGTTCGAATTTGATTTTGGGTTCGGGTCCGGGTCGGGTATGGTTTTCCGTACTTGAACCTGAGTCTGTCGAGCTTTGATTTTTTGTAAACTGTGTAAGAAAAATCATACTAGTTCAGCATCGGTTAAACCCGCTATGTTTAAAATTCGGATTCGGATAAATTCTCGGATATCTGTACCAATTGACATCCTTATCGTAGAGCCCTCCGTTTAGGATGCGCATATCGAGTTTTACGCTTAAAGCTTGGATAGAGTCATAGAACTTCAATGGAAAGCTCTCCAATGATGCTTCTTTAGAGAGCCTCCGATCCGTGGACACGTGTAAGTTTGACTATATCCAAAAGTTTCTTAGTCTTTTTATATATTAAAACCCATAAATTTTTTTTTTTAAAATTGATCATAGAGGGGAGTGACAAAACCAATATATGACAGCCAATCACTCAACCAATAAATTATGACATTATTTGAAATAATGCATGTAATATTTTTCTACAAATTTTTTGTAATTTGTCAACTTGAAGCATGTTTAAAACGTATTTGCCTTCTTTTTAATGATGTTTATGATCAAAGTTGCCATTAAGCTTGAAAATCTAATAATTACAACTAAGCCTGTAACGCACCCAATAGTCTCACATCGGATGGGATACTGATTCCGATCAGTTTATATGAGACCTACACGCTAGTTATAATAACTGGGCTTAAGCATTTTGGGCCTGTGGTTTGGCCCAATGAGTTATTATTGCTAGTGGGTTGGGTCGTTACAATTGGTATCAGAACCGAATATCAGCCGAAAGTGTGAGAACTAAGTGCTATGCGGGACAAAGTGCTACACCAACGGGTTTGGTGGGAGCCACCTCTTGAACCCGTAGGAGCCACCTCTAGAATCTCACATCACCTAGTAATGGTCCTGATTTGTTTGTCTGTGATCTGGTTTGAACCCGACGAGGACGTCAGGGTCTAAACAGGGCTGATTCCGATCGGTTTATATGAGACCTACACGCTAGTAATAATAACTGGGCTTAAACATTTTGGGCCTGTGGTTTGGCCCAACAAATTATTATTGCTAGTGGATTGGGTCGTTACAAAGCCCCTCGTGGTGCAGCACTGTGTGGTTTGAAACGTTTCACTTTACTACCATATGATTCATTTTATTGTTCTTTCACCATGTGAACTCGCCGTTAGGTAGGATATTAAAGTGTTAAAATTTGTAAACAATATATTTTATGATCTAGAGAATAGTAAAGTGAAAAAATGATTGCGGCTGTTTGAAGTTTTAATTGGGAAGATAATTACCGAATCATATATAGAATACTTAAGTAATATAGTTAAAACCACATGACATGACATGATACTAAACTGAAAAGCTATAAACCACAGGAACAATATCTGAAGTTTTTTCTAAATAAAAATTAGTGTTTCATTTTTTTTTTTTTTTTTTTTTTTTTTTTTGATCACGCTTGAATTTATGAATATTTTATTCCGTATATTTTTTTAATTTATTCAGAAAACTTGTACGCTTGGTAGTCGAGGAGCATAACTAAATATCTAGGATTGGATACTATGTTCAATGTTCTTTTTTTTTATTATTATTTATGCATATATAATTTAAGATGATATAATACATATAAATTTTTTTGGATAATATAAATAAATTATATATGTGGAGAATTTTTTTTCTTAAAATATATGAACTATCAATAAGTTCAATTTTATTAATTTTTATTCTTCTGAGAAATATAATAACATTTTAGCAAAAATAATACTTTTATATATAATAAAATATATTTATTATATCTATTATATTAATAATATTTTATGTCATGCCCGTATTCTAATTTTTCGAAAGCTTCTCAGTTGCTGCGTTTGAGTCGTATCGTGTCCTGTGACCGTGTCTGTATCCGTGATGTCTAGTTAGCGATTGATATTTATCCATTTGCTTTGGGCCTGTTTGGCTTTTTGGAAAATAATAGAAAACTATTTTATGAAGAAAAAAGTCTTTTCTGGAAAAGAAATTTTCTAGTTTCTGTTATTTGGTTCGATGGAAAAGAAAAATAATTTTTCATGTATGCATTTTTCGTTGGTAAGAAAAAAAAGTTTTTCATTTCTATTTTACTTGTTTGATTAGTTGAAAATTTTGGTATATAATTATTTTCTACAAAAAGAGGGTGAGATTATATACGAACCTTTTAAAATGTATCAATATAATACTCACAAACTTTTTACAATATAAATAATAAATAATAAAATAAAAATAAATTTTAATTATATTTTGGCATATATAATATAATTTGATAAAAGTGACTGAGATGTTGAAGATGATGAATAGGAGATAGAGATGATTCTTCTGTGTGCGTGAATTTATTTTTTCTGCAAATCAAACACACGATTTTTTTTTTTAGCCTGAAAAAGGTTCTCTGACGTATTTTTCAAGGAACCAAACAGATCCTTAGTTTTCTACCTTTTCTCTGCATACATACTTAGAAGATGTACATTAATTTTTCAATTAATATATGGTTTAGAAGAGATTGTGCATGCCTATGGAACTAGTTATCAAAAAATAAAATAAAATAACTTAGGTTAAAATACAGAAAACTTTCATGTAAATATCTCCCTTTTTATTTTTCCTCTTTGACTTTCAAAATCTATATTTTGTTTTCTCAAGATTTCAATTTGATACATTCAACTTTCCTTTATTAAGGTTACATCCCTGTTCCATCTATTTCTAATATTTTATAATTAATATATAGAATGTGCCCCTGAAAATAGCAGAAATATATATGTTAAATGTTTTTTTTACTCCCAAACAGTTAAGGGCATTCTCATCATTTTGCTCTTTCCCTTAATATTATAATAACTTTCTAAAAATATTTCTGAAATTTTGAGTAGAAAAATATAGATTTTTGAAAGTCAAAGAAAAAAAATAAAAAGAGTGGATATTTATACGAAATTTTTTTATACTTTAGCCAATACAATAAAATAAATTCTCTTCTAGTTAGTTATTTTTACCATCTTAATTTGATGCTACATGGTCTAGGTCTTAAATTCTTAGGCCACAAGTTTTTATAACCCATTATTCTAAGTTTGTTGATTGATTTAGTTAAGTAAGAATATATTCTTATTTGATTTTATTCTTTGTCTTACTAGAATTTAGCAACTAATGTAAATATATCCTGTATTCTATGAATTGCTGTGGCGAATGAGAGAGAGAATATGAGATATATTTTGGGACTAGAATTTTTTATGAAAGACATTTTTTGTACTCT
Source organism: Ananas comosus (assembly GCF_001540865.1). Classification (NCBI taxonomy): domain Eukaryota; kingdom Viridiplantae; phylum Streptophyta; class Magnoliopsida; order Poales; family Bromeliaceae; genus Ananas; species Ananas comosus. Next base: position 1,700,679 of record NC_033639.1, on the reverse strand, counting down.
GCTTTGACTCTATTATATAGTCTTCACCCTATTTTTCATTCATAGACGTAGGCTTTTGGCTAAACCACGTAAATTACTTGTATGCTTTATTTGTCCATCTTTCTTTTTTATTTTTTTCAGTATTTTCTCATTCGATACATTAGATCTTTTCAATTTTTGTCGTAAACACATGGTGATGAGGAGATATGCTCAAAGCGTATTGTAGATTCTTAAATATAAGAATATAAAAGTACGACCATTCTCTACCAGCTTAATCTTTTAAAGAATAATAGTTATTTTATAAAATTTAACGTGGTATCAAAGTAGGAGATTATGGGTTTGAGTCACGTATTAGCAAAATTGATTTTTTTCTATTTAATTCATGTCACGCCCCGGGGTCCCTTTAGGTTAAAAACACAGCGGAAAAAATTTTTTTTTTTTTTTGCAAACCTGACCCCTGGGTATGCCAGATCCGCCACAAATACAGGGAATCCACTGTTCACACGGATAGAGTCTCCCCTGTATTTGCACGGCGTCGCACAAGTACAAGAGTATAGCCAGGAAACAACCACAACCAAATGAATATAAAGATAACTATACATTCATACATTCACCATTCACATCACAGTTTTACATTCAGTGTTTAAATAGAAATTCACGAAAATTCTTTTGAAAACTGTTCCCTATACGGAAACCTTTATTCGTTAAAAAAAACGCTACCACGAGGGGTAGAAAACCTTTTATTTTACAAAATCCAGAAATCCACATTTTCAAATGTAAATAAACACTGAACCACATAAATCAACTAAACTATTCATCAGCCAAAATAAGAAGGGTAAGAAAGTAAACCGAATTAACCCGGGTCGAAAGCTCTATCGACCGCTACACGCGTACCTCACGTCTCGTCCCACTACTCATCGCCCACGATACCTGAAAATTGTGGGGGAGGTGAGAACATGTAAACATGTCTCCCCTCCTAGTGGGTACCACAAGCCGAAGAAGGCGAGGAGTATCACCGGGATCAGGAGAGATAACCAACAGTATGCGGTAAGTAAAATATACTGTAGCAACGATATGAACGAATGATTATATATATATAAAAACACAACTACCGTACTATAATGTACAACTGCAAGCATACAAAGGATATCAATACTATAGTAGCAAGACAACTGTAAAGAAAGAACTAGAAGTACATATGCAACAACCGCTACTATAGCTATATGCCGTCAACCGGACAAGAAGTCCAAAAGTACCCAATCTAACCTCGTGTCGGTCTAAGGACGCTCAGGCAAAAGCCACTATCTGCTCACACCTGGCATGTACACCTAGCACAAAGAGAACACCGCTGGGCTCACGGGTCGGATGTACGACCACTTTTCCGGAAAGAAAACACCCTCGCGGGGGATCACCGCTGGTGTACGTGAAAGCACTCGAGCTGTGGCGATCAATGCGGATATGATCAATAGCCAACCGTCGGCAATCAGCCGACAATCACTCCCCTCTGGGCATACCGACCGTGTAGGTCATCAAGCAACAACGTGAACGACCGAGATAGGTCAATGTACGGAAAGTAACGAAACGACCAAACAGGTCACCGATGCAAAAAGGAGAACCGACCAACCAGGTCACAAGTATGTGATATACGAATGCCATCTACTCTACCCTATACAGGATACTACACATAGAACAACTAGGCAGGTAAATAAAGATAGTATATAGATACTGCTCGATGTCAACTAAAAGTACGAACGTAAGAACCGACCGATATGTCACAGGAGTGTATTCGATATAGTCCAGAACTACCGTCAGCACCAGCCGACAATCCTACCTCAGGGTACCACCGACCTCAAAGTCATCGAACGACAGAAGTCAAGAAATAGACCAACCCAATACATAGTGCAACACGACCAACCAGGTCAACAGATATAAGATAAAAGCACCGATCAACTAGGTCACCGAAACGAAGTACGAGAACCGACCAATCAAGTCACCGAACGAAGTACGAGAACCGACCAATCAGATTACCAGTATCACATAGGGATAAACTACTCTACTCCTACACATGATACTAAGCATAGAACATATGAGTAGAGTATGATAGAAACAACGGGGATGCAAGCTCAATATATAATACGAAAATAGCAATAGAAGAACAGGGATAGAAGAGATATCACCGAGCGTGCACCACTGTACCGACTTCGGATCGAAGTACCCACCTGCACGACTGTCGCGTCTGTCTCCTGACTGCAAAAGAACGTCAACTGGACCTAAGGAGGGTCAACTGGGTTAGTGTCTAACCCACAACTAAGAAACCCTAAAAGCATAACCACAAACAATCCCACGAAGATAGGTTTCCCAATACCGATTACCGTAACTCGCCGGAAGTCCCGAAAACCACACCGTGACGCCGTCGGGACCCACTAAGTGTCCCGAAACTCACCGACTCGTGTCACAAGTCACCTGCTGCCCAAAAACACTCCAATTTGGGTGTTTTGGCAGCAAACACAAGGTAACACCCCTACACAATTATCGCCGGATAATTGTACAAATCCGGGTTCCCGAAAGTGTCTATTTCGACACCGGAACCCTCCGTCGCTCACCTATCATCCTCGAACCTACAAAATAATGATGGTGACCAGCCAACAAGGCTCAGCGACAAAACACAGAGCAAACAAACACCGTCGAGAAGAATCCGAACCGAAATCGCGTTCTTTCGACGAATTTTGCCGAAAAACGCACCGAAATCGATCTTTCGATTTCCACGAAAGCTACAGGATCATGGACAATCAGTCCAGAGGTCAAACACACTCTTACACGCTGCCCACAGTAGCCACAAGGAGTACAATTGCACAAAAGCCCCTATGTTTATATAAAATCCATCATTTTATGTAAATCGGGCGGCTCCTATGACTCGTTCTCACAAACTGATGACCTCGAAGTTCCGCCGAGACACGTACTGACAGGTCTCGACGTGCCGGAGGCCGTGCTCACGGTCTGGAGCGCAACAGGTCACTGTGGGAAGTGCGGGAGCAACCCGAAGTTCTGCAAACAGCGCGCAGTCAGGGAAGATCGCGCCAAACAGGGCTGACCCGACACTGTTGATCCAAAGTGAGGTGAGCGATGTGATCGGCACAGACCAACGATCACCGTGCTCACCTCCGGAGGCATCAGGACAGCCTCGGATCGCCGGATAAGCGCGCGCAAACCCAAAACAGCAGCCAAACAGGCTCCACGGGGTCGACACAACGAAAACAGCAGAACGGAGTCTCCCCAACAGAATCTAAGGTGAGCACGATGATCGGCAATTTGCCACGATCACCGTGCTCCCTTCCGTAGGGATCGGGGAGGCTCGGGTCGCTCAGAACAACAAACAACCCACAAACAGCCCTATTTTGGGCTTGGCCGGAGCAAGCTTGCTCCGGCCGGCTTCCGGCGGCACGCCGAGGTTCGCGCAGGCCAGAGATGGGTGCGGGGGAGGTGAGGAATACGATGCTCACCTCGGTTGGCGGCGGAGAGTGGCGGCGGCGACGGCGGAACGAGCGGAGCCCGCACAAGCTAGGGCACGGTCCAGCGGCTCCTCCCAGCGACGGCGATGGCCGGGACAGGTCGGGGACGACAGCGGCGGGTCCCCAGATGCCGGAGGAGGAGAAGGGAGGCGGCGGGCGGCAGCAGCGGCAGCCCACGACTCGAGCGCTGCCACTCGAGCTAGGCTCGGTTGCAGACCTGGGCGGCGGCGCCCAGGGTTCAGGGCGGCGGCGACGGCCCGAAGGGCGGCGGCGACCGGCCGGGAAGGTCGGGGGGAACACAGGAGACGGCCGCGGAAGCTACCCCAGGTGGCTGCGGCGCGGAGGAGAGGGCGCACAGAGACCTCAGCTCGGGCTGGGGCGACTGCTGCCGGCCGAGGCGGCGGTGGCGGCCCGCAGGGGCGCCGGCGACCTGCGGGGAGGGCCGCCGAGACTCCGAGGACGGCGGCGGGAGCAGGCTCATGCGGTGGCTGCGCGCGGGGAGGCCGCGGGTTAGACCCGGCCTGGGCTCGGGCTGGGAAGCTGCAGGATGCAGCAGCGGCTGGAGCGGCAGCGGCGGCGCTCCGGGCGGCTCAGGGCGGCGGCGATCGGCGGAGAGGGACGCCGAGGGGTCGGGGCTACGTCGACAAGGTGCCAAGAGACAACATAACCTCGGCCCGAGCTCCAACCCGGAAGAAAAAGAAGATGGAGAGAGATGGAGAGGGAGGAATGTGGTGCTGCAGCGGCGGCGGCCGGCCGGACTTGGTCGGCAGCGACCGGAAGGCGAGCGGCTAGGGCAAGGAAAGCAAGGGGGCGGCTAGGGTTAGCTGGAAGTGGCTAGACGGGTTAGGGTTCCAAGAAAACCCTAGAATGAATCTATACCAAGGAGAAACTTGCGAAAAAGTCCACCAAGACTCAACAATTTGATCCTAGTCCCTCACAGCACAAGTAAAACGCGCGAATACCCCTCCACGTGCGATTTCACGCGTAACGGTACATAAAATGTCGCGACTTTTGCGAAATTACCGTTTTGCCAACACCGACCTCTCCTCGATCAACGCGCGATCTCCGCAGATCCGTCCGTCAGATTTGCGAACGGATTGCACCAGTGCGATCAGCACCTCGGAGACAACAAAGCTACACCTTCGATTCATCTCGATCGACCACGGATTCACGACAAAATCCAACCTTCTTCCAATAGAAGGAAACACTCACGCACAAATACATATAAAACATGTATTTTTGGATTTTCTCGAAATCCGTGCCTCAAACTCAAAATCCATCAGCGCCACAAGTTCCAGAACAGCTGAACCGGTCGAAACGAGCTATTGGACTGATATGAACGGAGTCCGATACACACCAGAAGCCGACTCTACTCCGTGGCTTCCCCGGAAAACCGGAGTTACTATTCACTTAAGTGAAAACTGAAAATCGCGTATCTTCTCCATTTTAGCTCAGTTTCTCCTGAAACTTGACGAGTGCTTATGTAATTAAATTACACACATAAACATCATCAACAGAGAGTNCTTCCCCGGAAAACCGGAGTTACTATTCACTTAAGTGAAAACTGAAAATCGCGTATCTTCTCCATTTTAGCTCAGTTTCTCCTGAAACTTGACGAGTGCCTATGTAATTAAATTACACACATAAACATCATCAACAGAGAGTTTAGTCGCACTGTCAAAAATCTCAGTCCTTACAATTCAAGTCTACATCATGGGTTTATAAAACAGTTTTGAGCTCAGACGTGAGGGGGAGACTTAAATATAAAAACATCATTCTGTATCAGCTTAAATTATTAGAGAACAACAGTTGTTTCATATAATTTATTATGGTATTAGAGCAGAAGGTTCTAAGTTCGCGTCATTCCAAACTCCTAATATAGTTAATTTTCTCCTATTGTTTTATAAAATGGACCACTGAGCTATGAGATCTTAGGTATCACATCCTAATTTGGGGGTCTTCATGGACTAATTTGCATAAATTCCAATTCTTTGATGAGCACTGCTAGATATAATATTCTTTGGCCTATTCTTATGATACATATTCTTTGACCTCATCTCCCAGTTATATATGCCCTTCCCGGAAAACATTAATTCATAGATATCCAAAAAACCATGAGGTTTTGGAAGTTTAGCCAGAATCCTCTCTTCAAAAGTCACATGCATGGGTTTAGAGAGAGAGAGAGAGAGAGAGAGAGAGAGAGAGAGAGAGAGAGTAGAAAACTAAAAATGAGATGTATAATCCCACATTTTAAAGAATTATAAGACTCCACAAAAGCTTTTAAGTTCTATCACGTAAGATTTTTATGATAAAAAAAACAAGACTATTGGCCCATTTTGTGATACTCCAAAATAGTCCAACATGGAATAATGTGAAAAAATATGAGGGATTTATATGTGATGGATTTGCTAGAACTAGTAACTTGGATTTAAGTATTTTTTATTAGTAGTTTGGGCCCAATAAGTTATTGATGTTAGTGGGCTCATTCACTACGGTTAGTATCGGGGTGCTTCACCAACCAAAAAGGTGTGGTAAGTCTCACATCATTCGATGGTTGTGCGATTGGATTCACGAGAATGTCAAGATCTAAAACGAAAGGAGCATATATATGTGACACCCTAGCTAGTAGGGTCATATCGGATAATGTGAAAGAAGTATATATATGTGACACTGTAATAATACCACATCGGATAATATGAAAAAGTGCGAGAGGCTCACGAGCTGAAACGTACCGTGTAATAAAAACATCTAGTTGAACATTTCAAAATATAGCTTAAATTTATAGTACGATATTCTTTTCATGTGGAAAAGAACTTATGCCAAGTTTCTTGCAAGAAAAATGCATTGATTAAATGTTTAAACATTATCATTCTGTTGGTGAACTTAACCACTAATAATGGAGTGGACCAATTCGACATATTATTAATAGCTCAGGAGGTGTAAATTTTATTTTTTTTGAAAAAGTGAAAACGTACCGAACTTATGGACAATTTTGAATTGGCTATTCAATTTTTTAAAATTTTAATTTTTCTATTTTAATTTATTTGATTTGAGTCAGTTGACGATACTTTGAGCTTAAAATTTAAACTAATTATTACTTTAATGAATTTATAATCGCGAAAATTGCACGAAGTATACTAACTAAAATGTGAAGATAAACGATGCAATCATATTTTGTAAGTCAAACTACCGTTGACTGATTCAGATTAAATAAATTAAAATAGTGGATAGTAGAATCAAAATTTTAAATAACTGGATAGTTAACTGAAAATGATTCATCATTCAGGTAAGTTCCTTGTACGATTTACCTAAAAAGAAGGTGGCCAAAGTAAAAAAATTTTGGCAAAAGTAGTAGCATATTTAACCCATGGAGATACCTATAAAGATTCCAAGTATTCTTATAAATAGTTTCCAATGTAGAAGGTTTTCATTTGCTCATTTTTCCTTCATTGTAGTGCAAGTGAGAAATTAAGAGAAAGAGGAGAGACAAAATGAAGGGGAAGAGTCCTCATCCTATCACTTGGATCTTGCTGATGCTGCTCTTCGTGATGATCGTGGCCGTCCGATCGGAGGCCGCGGAGCATCAGATCCACCCACAAGGTTAGTTTCGAAAAAAAACTTCAGTGGGGAGCTTCCAAACAACATCTTGTTAAAGAGCCCTAATTCGTCGCCATGTGTCACTTTTATCTCTATCCAAGAGTTACAATCATTCTCTCTAGGGTTTAAATTTTTTTTTATGAATTTAGTATTATAAGATACCCAACGAATTACTAGATAGGGATAGAACTAACACATGAGAGCGAATCGATGGCTCCCCAGCAATGCATTGTTGGAACGCTCCCCACTGAAGTTCTATCCATTAGTCTCTCCCTCGTTCTAAATCTGCACCATCTCCGCGACATACTTATACATGTTGAATTAATATAAAAGGGAAAACTTGAGCAGGAAGCTCCCCCAATGACGTCTCGTTAACGAGCCCCAATCTGTCGCCACGTGTCACTTTTATCTCTATCCAAGGGTTATAATCCTAATCTCTATCCAAGAATTATAATCCTTCTCTCTAGGGTTTTAAATTTTTTTTTTATAAATTTTTAGTATTAAAAGATACTCAATGAACTATTGAATAGAAAGCGAACTAACACATGAGAGTGGATCATCTCCCCACTGAAGTTTTATATAATTAGTCTCTCTCAAGTTTCTAAATCTTCACTATCTTTGCAACAATATTACATGTTGAATGTAAAAAGAAAAACATCAAATAACCCATGTGGTTTAACGGTTTCTTACTTTAGTAACATGTATTTTAAAATGTATCACATTAGTACTATATGTGTTAACTTTTCCTTCCCTTTATGTCAGCTCCTCTATTAACTTCTCCATTAAAGCATGTGGAAAAAATTTCAAAATACTCCCCTATGGTTTACCAATTTTTTTATTTTAATATTATGTAGTTTTAACTTCACTACTGGTTTAACGAAAAAGTTAATGATGATGGTAATAGAAAGAGAAAAACAAAACTATAGAATAGTAAAGTGAGAAAATATTAAACTGTAGGGGGCATTTTTTTTTCTTTTCCAATATAAGCGTACAGAAACAAGAACCATTCTCTCGTAGTTAAAGTTTTCAGAGAGTAACAATCATTTCACATTATTTAAAGCGATATCAGAGTAGAAGGTCATGAGTTTGAGTCTTACTACATTTTCGAAGAATAATGGTCGTTTCACGTTATTTTAACATATATTACACATACATCCCTACGAAATTATCTATTTAAATATATACTTACATTTAAAACTAATGGAACTTATCTTTATTGTGGATTATTTTGAGTCGACTCTCCAACTTTTCAAAATTTTAATTTTGCTATCAAACCTTTCAATTTATATGATTTCAGCCAGCCAACGGAACTTTGACTTGAAAATTTGAATGCGTTGTTTATCTTTACAAGTCTAACTAGTATACCCTATAAACTTCTCCCAACTATAAATGTATTAAGAAAGTAATTACCTTAAATTTTGAAGTCAAATTATTGTTACTTGACTCAAATGAAACGAATAGAAAAGTTGGATAGTAAAATAAAAAAAGGCTAAATTACAGAAAACCTCCATGTAAAAACGCCATTTTTCACTTTCCCCTCCTGTCATTTAAAAACCTACATTTTACCCCCTTGTAAAATGAAAAATGTGCACTTCGCCCCCTACCGTTAGTGATCTATTAGGGTTCCGTTTTAAAATAATTGTTTATGCCCAAAATACCCCTCCGCCCTCTTCCCTGTTGCTTCGCCTTCCTCCGCCTCGTCGCCTCGTCGTCTCGCCCTCCTCTACTGCCTCGCCCTCGCCCACATTCCTGTCTGCTCCCACAAACACCCCTTTGCCCTCCTCCGCCACCTCGCCTTCGCCCTCGTTGTCGTTACCCACCTCTCCACCCACCCCCATCTCGATTTCCAACCTACTGTCGCCGAAATTGAGGGGCGGCGAGGGTATAGGAGGAAGATGAGGCGTGATCCGTGGAGAAACCGCGGCCGATCAAAGCGTGAACCATGGTCGATAGAGGCTGCTGTTGAGGAAGATGAGGGAGAAGACGAAAATGGTGAGAGGCAAAATGATTATTTTATCATTACAGTACACACCGTACCCTCCTGTAAACATTTTTTATTTTACAAGGGGGTACAGTGTAGGTTTTTAAATGACAGGAGGAAAAGTGAAAAATCGAATTTTGACAGGGAGATTTTATGTAATTTAGTCTAAAAAAAATTTTAAAAGTTGGATTACTGACTCAAAATAATCTATAGTTTAAACAAGTCATATGCAATTTTACCTTCATATATAGAACCTCTTAGTATCTAATAAATGATTTCCTGTCATTGGATATGGGTGCGTTTGTAAGAAACTACAATGTCAGGACATACATAAAAAGCTAAAATACATACAATCTCCCAGTAAATAACTTACTTTTTCACTCTCTCTCGGACTTTTGAAAACCTATATTTTGCCCTTTCAAAATTGTAAGGTGATGTGCACTTAGCCCCACTCCATCACGATTTTGTCATTGTTCTGCTAGTTTTTAATAATTTATAATTAAATATACTGAAAATACCCTATAAATGGAAGAAATATGTTAAAAAATTATTTTTTTCCTCCAGAATAAATAAGAGCTAGCGTTTTGGTCATTTTACCCTTGTCAATTAATGCTGTTATACTCTAAAAATATTTTTAAAATTTTAAAATGGCCAAATATAGGTTTTTAAAAGACTGAAGGGGAAAGTGAAAAAATAAGGAGTCCGGCTATGGTGCTTTTATAAGCACAAAGTATTTGGTGCTTGTAAATTTTTCGCTGTTCGATCTACTCCTTTGACCATTTTCACCTGTTAGATTATACTATTCAACCAACCACTCACTGAACGCTAAAAGACCACTATCATTCTAACCGCACATCTCTTAATCCAAGAGCCGAAAACCTATAAGCATCGATGACTTGATACTTTCAAAAGCATACGAGCTCAATTCAAAAATAAGTATTTATTTATATAAGAGCTTTCTGTACTTTAGCCTACATAAAAATCCTGATATTACAAGGGTAGTTTATGCAAATAGATGTTTCCTTAGGGGTATATATATATAAGTAAAAAGATATGTAAAAAGCTAGCCTAGTCACTACAAAAAAAACGGTCTATTGCGACACTTTTAAATATAGGTAAATGTCAAAAAAGTGCTGCTAGCTAAAATTACCGACACTTTTAAAAAGTGTTGCTATATGTAGGGTCGCTAGGTATATAGTGACAGTTAAAGAGTGTCACTATAACCTAAAAGAGTGCTGCTAATTTACCAACACTTATTTAAGCATTTAGTAACCGCCGAAACTCTATCTCGTTGGCTGCGGTGGCGGAGGAGGACGATAGTAAAAGCTCTTCGTCTAAAATTTCAGTGGATTGAGTGAAGAGAGAAGAAAAGATAGTAATTGATTTTTCTTTTTTTTTTTTTTTTCTTTTCTGTTTGTAATTGGGCCAAATGGACTGGATGTGGTGGGTTGAGTAAAGTAATCTTTTATTTTTGGTTGGATTAGGCTTTATATTTAGGCATTAGTAGATGTGTTTTTAAGTTTTAGCATAAATGGAATACTTACTCAAAAGTGTTCCAAATATGGTATTGGCAGTTTTAAGCTATGGCATTTTTAAGCTATGTTTTTTGGATGAGCAAACATGGTATTGCATGCAGTTCAGCACTGCTGCTGCTGCTGCTGCTGCTGTTGTTTGATGGCTATTGACTGCTGCAGGATGCAGATGCTGCTGGTTCATTTTCAGGCCGCTGATCCGGTGCGGAAAGGCGTGCTGCGGGGAAGACTGCTGCAACCTATAGAAACATGCATGCAGCAGAATGATCAGATCCCTTACTGTTAGCAGAAACCAATTATCTTGTGGCAGATCAATAATAAGAGAACTTGCAGATGAAACATGAACTGATCATTTTGCAGATGCAGAGGAGGAGATTAATTTACTCAGCAATAAAAAGACATGACAAAACTTTCCAAATGAGAATGGAATAATAATATTTGTTCTACAAAATCCTTTCCAAGTTGATCTTTTCTTTCACCCAAATTCCATTAAATTACTGGGAAAAAAAGAAAACAAGAAATCGATCGAAATCCATCTTGTTAGGAATTTGCACGATTTAGCTATTTATTTGAAATAAATTATACTTTCATGTACTCTTAGAAAGTGAATGTAACACGATTCGAAACGGCTAATATTGCGGGTTTTTAACTTAATCATTGCTCAAATTTGTAATCTTCTATAAGTGAACTTTTTTAATGTTGTACGTATACAGATGTTATAAAAGGAAAAAAAAAAAAAAAAAAAAAACGAATGTCGTATATAGGAGCATATCATAAATCAAAGAGTAAATTGGTCCTCGAATTATGAGGTGCGTAACATTTTGATTTTCAAAATTTAATTTGTTATAATTTCTGACTCGAATATTTTGAGTTATTGCAATTATGTCCCACACCGCCGCTAAATGTTGACAAATTATGGCGTAGAAGTCATAAAATATTTTAATTATTACTGTATTATCAATCACAATATTTTTATATTATTTTTATATCAACAATTTGTCAATATTTTAGCAATTAAATTGAGTTGTTGGACTTGATTTTAGAAAGTTCGAGCCAAAAATAATGGCAAATTAAAAATTTGAGGACCAAACTATCATGTGTTTGTGACATTCCTAGAATTTGGAGTAGTCCTCTACGTATATAAGGTATACTAACATTAAAATCGCTTAATCCGACTATAGCAAGGGGGGGGGGGGTGTGGGTGGGTGTGTACAATAAGTTAAGAAAATTAAGCGTGTTAAGACTAGAGCAGTTAAAAGATGGATGACCCTAACAGTTGGTATTAGAGCCGATTACCAGTCGAAAATGTAGAATGAATTTCGATTAAGGAAAAAGATCAATGACAGGCTAAATTAGAGTCCGAGAATAAGAGGCTAAGTTAAAATCTGAATGACAAGGCCGGTGAGACGAGTCTCACATTACCTAGTGCTTTTCAGTGTGTTCGAGCTTCACGAGAACGTCAGGTCTTAAAGAGAGGGAGAACGTGACGCATCCAGAATTTGGAATAATTCTATACATAAAGTATAATAAGACTAAAACCTCTTAACCCCGTTATAACATTTTGGACAGTGGTTATACCTAAAAAATTAAAGGGTTAAGTATGTTCGGAGTAGAGTAATTTTAGAATGGGTGGCCTCTCTTGAAGGCGTGCCTCATAATTTGAAGACCAAATGTGTAATTTATCCTAAATTAAAATTGGATTTTAAATCCTCCGTAACAGTATCTTAGCTTTGGAGTGTAGTGTATGAGTAGGGATGTTAACGGGTCAAATTCAGAGCTGATTTTCAAAAATCCAAACTCGAACCCGACTCCAAACCCGAAATCCGAACCTGAATCCGAATCCGACGGATTTTAAAAATTCATATCCAAACCTGAACCGACCAAAAATTCAAAACCTGAATCCAAACCTTAACCCGAACCTGAATCCGAAAATCCGAACCCGAAACAATTATTTCTTTTTTTAATATTTCAAAATATATTATATTAAATCTAAAATTTTAAAATACAAATTCAGATATAACATCAAATATTTATCCACGTGGACCAATGTGATGTCTGCGAAAAGCCTCCAGAAAGTCAGAATCATCCAAATTTCAATTTCTTAACCCGTTTTCGCATCAATTTTGCACTAAAATTGGTTCTAACTCAATCCAACACTCTAGTAACCAACTGACTAATAGCCCAAACTGTAGCTATGTCAATAGCTAAGTCCACCACATTATACAATTATAGGATAAAATATTTCATCTACAAGTCTTACTCCAAAAATATAACTTAAATAAAGGTTGAATATGATATACATATATATATATATATATATATATATTTTATAAACATTCAATCATACTTCTTATATAAATATCTAATTCTACATGTTTATTGAATAAAAAAAGAAATGATATACTGAACCAAATAGGAAAACAAAATATTTTTTTAAATAATAGTTATCTTTGAATAACTTGTTATAATGCCTTGATGGTCTCGCATATGATAAGAAAGGGTTTGCAAATAAAAATACAGAGATCAGGGACTCCAGCAATAATAGCTGAATTTAAGTATTTTTGTGCCGATGGTTTGAACCCAACGAGTTTGTAAAACTCTAGATAGTCCTATATATAAGATATAATAATAGGGCTAAAACTGTTAACTTGGCTATAGCATTTTGGATGGTGGCTAGACCCAAGAGATTAAGAGAGTTAATTGTGTTAGGACTATAGCCAATAATTATCAGCCGGAAGTGTGAGATGAGTCTCGGCTGAGCCAGATTATATAGCGGAGAGAGCGAGACTCTCATACTGATGACTATTGTGGGTAGAGTGCGGCTCATCCACGAGATTGGTTAAGACTAGCGACATGAGTCTTGCATCACCTGATATTTGTGAGTTTGAGCCTGACGAAAACGTTAGGACTAAGAGAGTTAAGTGTTTTAGGGTTAGAGTAGTCCTAGGATAGATGACTCTTTGAAAAGTAGGGCGTCATAGATTTATTATTATTAATGCGTCAGATCGTTATAGTTGTAACATCGAAGAGGAATTAATACACAAGGAAGGCTTTAACTTAAAAAATTAATTAGTTGGAGCTTCCCTTGCTAACCTCCAAATTAAGCATTGAGGTCCATTAATTAATTATTCCACTAGTTAATTAATTAATTGACCAGTTAACTAAAAAGGACAATTTCAAGCTTTTCGATTACATGCATGTGATGGTGTGGTACTAACAAGCTAAAATTAATCAACACAGGCAATCAATTCCTATTGAAACTATGTTTAAGTGCTTGGGGCCCTTCAGAAACAGAAACTATTGCGTGCACCGGGTGCGTAAGTATATCTTATATGCTGCATTTATAATAAATCACTATAATGGAGGTCTCAAAATCAAAATCTAGTTTATTGGTTGTATTATACGACGTTTAAATTACCTTTTTGTAATATATATAACAGAATCCAGCTACTATCCTTTTAGGAGGACGAAGGCCTTCGTCCTCTTAAGTTGTTTTAGATGATAGAAATTTTGAATCGATGATTTGAATTGTTAAAATTGATCTAGAGTATTTAGAGTGTCTAGAAACTAAATTTTATGAATTTTAAAAATTATTTACGTAGTGATCAAAGCATCACAAAATCGACAGTTTTTTAAAGCTTATATAAGTCGTTTGCTTGTGTTACAGTACTGTAGAACAATTCAAACAGCTTGAATTTGTGATAAAAATTTTTTTATACTATTTAGATAATGTTTGATAACTCAGATTATGAATTGAAAAAGTCTAACATTTATTTTCACAAGGTTGTTCGTTTTTTAACGTTCATTTTTCAACTTTTCAATGAACTTGATAACGAATTTTAAATTTTAATTATGAAATTAGTATTTAGATGTTACAAATACTCTAGATCAACTTTAATAGCTCTAATCATCGATTTGGAATTCCTATCATCAAAACGACTTAGGAGGACGAAGACCTCCGTCCTCCTAAAAAAATATATAGTAGCTAGACTCATATATAACAAGCGAAGAAAAATTTTGGATCCATCACGTTTATTCTCAAAATATCCCTCTATTCGCAAGATACACTCCTGCGTGCCTAAACTACTCTTATAAATTTTTATTTGATTTTATCTGTTGGTTTAAATGGGCCAGCATTCTACACCATGGCGGGAGGCCAGGTTGGGTCGAGTCACGTTCGAAATAGCGGGAGGTCAGATTGGGCCAAATCATATTCGAACTGACGTGAGGCTAGCTCGGCCGAGTCTATAGGATAGTAAAGAATAATAATAAAATAAACATATAACATAGAAAATAGAATATAGTATATTTTAATATATTATATATTATAGTACATGCTATTTTATTATTATAATAATAGAAGTACTGCGACTAATAACTACTAGAGTACTAGCACGACTTAATACTAAAATAATAATAATTAATAATAAATTTTTCGTACAAATCTAAGTATATTATAAAGTATTAGTATTATTATTATGATTATTTTTTTTATTTTAATTCTAAAATAATAATAATAATAATAATATTATTATTATTATTATTCTTATTATTATTATTATTACTGTTAAAGATATGTCTTTTTTGTTTTATTGGTTTGGTCCATGCAGCGGGTCTATGAAAAAATAGAAAGGATCTCATTAGGATTTATTTTTGGTGGATCTTAATTTAAGTTAGAATCCTAGGTGGACTAGGATTGATTTTTATATAAGACTCTATATTCAATAATCACATTGAATTAAAGTAGGATTGAGTTAATGCATATATCTATATATAGGTGCATGTATGAGGACCGTATGGTGTATGGCGTAGAGGCGTGTGGTGGCCAAAATTAATTAGAGACGCTAATTATGGTGACCGGTTCTATTTAGGGCATGTACAGCAGCAAGGAATTAGAGAGGCCAATTAATTAGCACTTCGGCTTGGGAGCCGTACGGTTCTTGGAGGTGCATGAAGCTTAATTACGGTGAGGCTAATTAATTAAGGTGCCCGGTTTCTATGAAGCCGTACGGCAACACATTACAACAGAACTAGATTATAGGGATACATATTTGGGACACTTTTGAGTAAGTGTCCTATTTATATTAAAACTTAAAAAAATATTTACTAATGCCTAAATATAAAGCCCAATCCAATTAAAAATAAAAGATTACTCTACTCAACCCACCACACCCAGTCTATTTGCCCCAATTACAAATAGAAAAGAAAAAAAAAGAAAAATCAATTGCCATCTTTTCTTCTCTCTTTACTCAATCCATTGAAATTCTAGACGAAGAGCCTTTCCTGTCGTCCTCCTCCTCCACCGCAGCCAATGAGATTGAGTTTCGACGGTTGCTAAATGCTTAAATAAGTGTTGGTAAATTAGTAGCACTCTTTTAGGTTATAGCGATACTCTTTAACTGTCACTATATACTTAGCGACCCCACATATAGTAACACTTTTTAAAAGTATCGGTAATTTTAGCTAGCAGCACTTTTTTGACATGTACATATATTTAAAAGTGCCGCTATAGACCGTTTTTGTTGTAGTGACAAGAGATGCACGGTAGCTCGCATGCAACGGATTGAAGTCGGTGGCGGAGCGGTGGTTCTCAATCAAATTGCTTGAGCGGTTCGGATTCTTTGAAACAACGGGATAAAGGAATTTGGTTAGAGTTTCTATACTTTTCTAATTTGGTCTTCTCGGTTTTACGAAAAGCTTTTTCCGGTATTTTCTTGGAGTTTTCATTGGAACAAGAGAAAGGTGAAATTCACTTTAGGTTCTTGGTTTTTATCCGGAAAAGATATAAGGTGTAAGTTTGTACTTTTATTTTTTCATATAGTGAAATACATCTCTCTCGCTCTTCCCGTGAACGTAGGCAATTGCCGAACCACGTAAATTTTGGTTTCTTCTTTCTGCATTTATTTCTTTTACCGTCGTTTGGTGTTTTCTTTATTTTTCGTGCATCTTTGTTGATAGCGCACGACGGACGATCCATCCGGTTCCCAACAATTACTACTACTACTACTGTTATGTACTACTATACCAATATGATTATTTTCTCTTATATTAATTATTTTTAGTTAGCTAAGTACAAGGATGAAAAAAGTACGTCTCCTTTTGCTGATTTGGTGGAAGTTATTTCCAAGTTATTCTAGATTTCCTTAGAATAATCCTATTTGATTAGAATAATTTTTTTAGTATTTCTTAGGGTATTTGATGAAATAGCCCAAATAAATTTAGTTGTTCTGAAATTATTTTGATACTACACTAGGGCTATCAACGAGCTGAATACGAGCGAACTAAAATCGGCTCATATTCGTTCATTTATTAAACGAGTTGAACACGAGCTAGCTGGTTAAAATATTGAGCTAAAAAATCTAGCTTATGCTCGGCTCATTAATAAATGAGTCAAACACGAGCTGGCTTGCGAATTGCGAGTTGGATTGTTAGCCCAACTACTGTGTGAAAATGTGAGACTCCAGATAGTTTTATATATAAGATATAATAGTAGGCTAAATTACAGAAAATTCCCCTGTCAAAACACGATTTTTTACTTTTCCCCCTGTCATTTAAAAACCTACACTTTGCCCTCTTGAAAAATAAAAAATGTGCACTTCATCCCCTACCGTTAGGGTTCCGTTAAAAAATATTTTTTATGCCAAAAATGCCCCTCGGCCCTCTTCTATGTTGCTTCGCCTCCCTCCGCCTCACAACCGCCTCGCCGCCTCGCCCTCCTAGCTCCACTGCTTCGCCCTTGCCGTCACCCACATCCCCTTCGCCCTTCTCCGCTGCTTGCCCTCGCATGCCTCTCCATCCATGACCACTCCGATTTCTTCCCTATCATCGCCGAAATGGGCAGGCAACGCGAGTGCAGGAAGAGTGGGGAAGCATGTGGAGGAAAATGGAGTCGGAGCTGCGGTTGAGCGAGGCGCGAAGAACGGAAGAGGTGGGGCGACGACTGAGCGAGGTTGGGGGAGAAGACGAAGATGGTGGGGGCATTTTGGTCATTTTCTCACGGTGTATCCCCCTGTGAACATTTCTCATTTTTCAGGAGGGCAAAGTGCAGGTTTTTAAATATAGGGGGGGAAGTGAAAAATCAGATTTTGACAGGGGGGTTTTCTGTAATTTAGCCAAAATTTCATTAAAAAAAAATTATATAGTTCTGTTCCTAATAAAAAAATTATTTATCTCATCTTTGATCTCTGTTAGATTTTTCTTCAACNATCCCCCTGTGAACATTTCTCATTTTTCAGGAGGGCAAAGTGCAGGTTTTTAAATATAGGGGGGGAAGTGAAAAATCAGATTTTGACAGGGGGGTTTTCTGTAATTTAGCCAAAATTTCAATCCGGTTTAAGTATTTTGGGCGGTCGCTAAACTCAAGGTGTTAAGAGAGTTAAGCGTGCTACAACGGGAGCAGTCCTAGTATGGGTGATTCCTTGAAAAGCTAGGACGTCACAGTTAGTATCATAGCCTATTACCAGCCGGAAGTGTAAGATGAGTCTCGGCTAAGTTAGAATTATACAGCTAGGAGAATGAGACTTTTATACTGTTGACTATTGTGGGTGGAGTGCAGCTCACAACAATGTCGGTTTAGACTAGCTAGACGAATCTCATATTATCTGATATTTGTGATTCTGAGCCTGACGAAGACGTCAGGACTTTAGGGGAAAAAATGTGAGATTCCAGATAGTCTTATATATAAGATATAATAGAACTAAAACTCTTAATCCGGCTAAGCATTTTGAGTGATGGCTAGACCCAAAAAGTTAAAAAAGTTAAGCGTGTTAGAAACTGAGTAGTTCTAGGATGGGTGACCTTTTGGAGAGTTGGGGCGTCATATTAAGTTATATTGAATAATCATTATTCTCTAAAAGTTTATACTATTAAAGTACAATACTTTTATGTTACGTATAATTTAACACAAAGGATACAAAAATGCGCTATGTCACAAGGCTCTATTTGGCATCCTTTCGATTACTAGAAAAATGATATAAAAAATCAAAAAAAATTATTTTCTAAATAGTTCAAATATGCTAGATCAAGTCTAATGGAGCCAATCATTGATTCGAAAGTCCCATTATTGAAAATAGCTTAGAAGCATGAAGGTCTCTATGCTCCTAATAGCACACAAGTTTTATTATATATATCTATAAACCTATATGAAACCTCAATATCTTTTGCCACGTGGCAAGCTATGCTTCATTCTCATAACCTCTCCTTAAACCAAACCCTCTATAAAATAATTAGTAACTTAAACAAATAAAAATCTCTAAATTAATGCACATTTAATTTGACCGTTTTTCTTTCTAGGAACTTCATTCTCATAACCTCTCCTTAAACCAAACCCTTTATTCTCATAATAATCCAACGTTTTCATATATATAAAGTAATTAGTAACTGAAAATAATTAGTGCTTCATGCTCTTCTTTAAACAAATAAAAATCTCTAAATTAATGCATATTTAGTTTGACCGTTTTTCTTTCTAGGAGTGGAGTATTTAAATAAAATTTCCAATAGAAATTAAATGTGAGAATTAAATCCGCCATTTACTCTTTTCTATATTGTCTCTTATTTTGCATAGATAACGGTTACAAAAATTTTTAATTATAAGTGCACTATAAATATCCACTAGAGTAGAATAAAAAATTTGTCAAATTTTTGGTCAATAATACTTTTTTTTTTTCTTGCTTTCCCAACATAGTAGATTACCTTATTCATTTGATAGAGAATAAGATAATCAATTAAAGACTTAAGTGTAAGTTAACCAATTTTTTTTTTCTTTATTTTTTTTCTTTTTTTTCCTTCAGGAAGCAAAGATCATATTAATTTTTAATATACTATGCCACAAAGATTTGATATGTTCATCTATAGATAATTTATTATCACCCATATATGATATAGTGTATACTTTATATAGGCGAAAAATAATCTCCGGTATTATATTTGATACATTTAAATTTTACATACCTTATGCAATTATTTTAGTTTGATTTTGTCATCATTTTTCTATTAATTTGCATATTTTTAGATATTTTTTTGTGTGATTTTATATTTATTGAGATTTTAATTTTTTTGATTTATTTAAAATATCAACATGTTAAAATTGTTAAGCTTTTTTAACATCGATTTGATAGTTGTGTTATTTTTATTTCATTTTTCTTACAAAAAAAAAAAAAAAACTAGCTTTAAAAAATAGTAACAACATAATATTTATCACCATAGTAAATATAAATTTTTATTTGTTAATATCTAATATTATGTTTCTGTGCATCACACTGATTTACTTACTATCTAATATTATGTTTTTTTTTAATTTGGGAAAAGATATATACTTACTTTATATTAAAGGAGAGTTCCATCATATCATTGGCTATGGAGGTGATCCCTGTCCTCTCCATTCTCCTATATTCACTTCAAGAAAAATTGAAAACACCTGGTCTACAATAATATAACATGCACCGAATTTTTTTCTTAATTTGAAATTAAAATATAATTTAGCATATATAATCTACATAATATAAAGAGATAATCAGTTTATGTACCAAATATTATAGAGTTTAAATTTCAAAAATAGTTATATATCAATATGGTGTTTAAGAAATAATATACATCCGGAGCATGCAATGATTCTCCTCCCAACCCATTCCTCATCTATAAATAAGTTGTCTACACCCAGTCTATAAATATTACATATACCAACCCTAATTTTGAATAATTAATATTATAAAATTAAAATATAATTTCAATGCGATCTATACTCTATAGGAAGCCTCTATATAAAAAATTACTTATTACAGTTTAAATTTTTATATCAGCTTTTTTAAAATAAAGTACACAAAATTTACTTTTACACCCGGTATAACAAATAGTATCATTTCCTTTAATATAGGTAAAAAAATATAGATACCCTTTAATTATAATTTCTAATTTTTTAATTTTAATTTTTATGCTTAGTTAAATTAAAATGATCAAAGATAATTATTAAAATTATTAAATCCTGTGAACCTACAAATAAATTTAATTAATTTATAAAATTTTGATAAAATTATTTTAGTCAAAAAATTAAAAGTTTAGAAAATCTTATACAACTATTAAACACTTTGAAATAGACAACTTAAAATTATTTTTTAATTATGATTAATTATAGTTAATTAAACAAAATATTT
Source organism: Ananas comosus (assembly GCF_001540865.1). NCBI lineage: Eukaryota > Viridiplantae > Streptophyta > Magnoliopsida > Poales > Bromeliaceae > Ananas > Ananas comosus. The sequence goes on along the minus strand of NC_033639.1, from coordinate 1,679,933 downwards.
ATTAAAATTTGTATAAATTAAAATTTTTAAAGTTATTGAAATACTACAAAATATTTATTAAAATTTATATAAATTAAAATATATAAATTTGCTAAAATATTATCTACCCGCCGCGAAGCGCGGGCCTGGCCTACACTAGTATAGAATTAGGCTACTATACTATCTATAGTACCGGAGCTCCGGTACTATAGTCTTTATTTCGATCTTAAGGTGATCAAACTAATGATTCACACCGTTAAATATGTTCTAGGATATATAAAGTTTTTAGGAATAAAATTTTAGTTTTTTTCGACATCGTTTACTTAGTAAATAAATTATGTCAAAATGGACAGTGAAAATTGAATAATCTTTAAAATTTGAGCATATGATTTTTAAATTGAAGATCAAGAACGTTAACCTCAATCTAAATAGTTTAAAGTATTTTCTATTAAAATTTGAAGAAATTTAGATTCTTCTACATCGTTAAACTCCAAACTCGCCATATTAGCCATTGAAAATTGATAATTTTGGAATTGTTTGATCATAAAGTAAACTATGTCGAAAAAATATAAAATTTTATTTCTAAAACTTTAAATATCCTAAATCAGTTTTAACTGTGTGAATCATTGATTTGAAAACTCTAAAATCGAAAACGAGATTATAGTACCGGAGCCCCAGTAATATAGATAGTATAGGAGACTAGCTATATATATATATATATATATGTGGGTTATTTGCATACACGTCCCTGCAAACATAGTGAATTGCGAAAATATCCTTGCAAAACGAAAACTCCATAAGTTGTCCCTGCAAAAGTCCTAAGTTATACAGGTATGTTCCTGCCATCCAGATCTGTTAGAAAATTTTCATTAACCACAGTTAAAATACTTAACCATGGTTAATTATAGTGTGAATTGACGTATTTACCCTTCTTCCTCTTTCTCCTCTTCCTTTTCCTTCTTCTTCGTCGCCGGCGAGGAGATGCGGCGGCGACGGCGGTGACGGTGGCGAACCCTCTTCTTTTTCCTCTTCCCTCTTCCTTTTTTCCCTTCTTCTTCCTTCCTCCTTCTTCCTCTTGCTCTTCCCTCTTCTTCGTCACCGGCGAGGGAGAAGAACCTCGTCGGGGTCGGCCTCGGAAAGGCGAGCGAATTTCTGGACAAGAAGCTCGAGGGCGTTGTTGTCGACGAGGGCGGCGACGAGGGCGTGCGCGGGGTCGTCGTGGTCGACGAGGACGTCGGCGTCGGTGAGGTCGGTGAGGAGGGTGACGACGTCGACGGCGATGTCGGCGATGTCGTGGCCGAGGAGGCCGACGAGGGAGGGGATGGCGTTGAGGGCGACGAGCTCCGGGTAGAGCTCCGGTGCCCCGGCGTTCTTCCTTCTTCTTCGTCGCCGCCGAACCCGACCCCGCGCCGCCGCCGCCGTCGTCCGCTTCGACGGTCCGAAGAGGAAGAGAAAGAGAAGGGAAGAGAAAAACTTTTGGAGGGATATATTTGTGAGGGTAAAATAGTCATTTCACAAATCCACTGTTAAAAAATAAACAAATCACTAACGGATGTTAACCGGAGGGACACATCTGCATAACTTAGGACTTTTGCAGGGACAACTTATGGAGTTTCCGTTTTGCAGGGGTATTTTCACAATTCACTATGTTTGCAGGGACGTGTATGCAAATAACCCTATATATATATATAGTATAAGGCTACTATGCTTCTGGAAGTACAGAGCCCTCCGTGCTTCCAGGTCGTTTTTGATGTTGCGACTTTCCAATCGTCGATCGGCTCCGTTAAACTTGATCTAGAGTACTTGAAGTATCTAGAAAATAAATTTTATGATTTTTCGATATCATTTGCCTAGTGATCGAAGGGGCTCAAAATCAATAATTTTAATGGCCGTAGTGAGCCGTTTGGAAGTTTAAAGGTATAGAAATATTCAAATCATGTGAAATTTTGATAGAAAATTCTTTATACTATATAAAATAAGATCGATATCTTTGATCTAAAATTTTAATGTCATATTATTACGTTTTGTAAGATTTTTTTTTTCAGCCGTTGATTTTAAGCCCCTTCGTTCACTAGGCAAATAATATCGAAAAATCGCATAATTTATTTTCTAGGTACTTCAAATACTCTAAATCAAGTTTAACGGAGTCGATCGACGATTCGAAAGTCGCAATATTGAAAACGACCTGGAAGTATAAAAGGCTTCGTGCTTCCAGAAGCATAGTACCCTTACTCTCTCTCTCTCTCTCTCTCTCTCTCTCTCTATATATATATATATATATATAGAGTTGAGCTGGAATCTATTACTATATATAAAAGTAGAACCCTTAATGAATCCTATGTGAGAAGCTGACACGTGGCTTTCTATATACTTGCCACGTGTCAAACTCAAATATGAATATTTGGTTACGAATTATTTGAAATTATTGGTTTAATTAATTATTTAAAATTATTGGTTGCGAAATACGTAATAATCTGTTGCGAATTATTTTTCAGCGGTGGAAATAATCTGTTGCAAACTCAAATTTTGTATTGGCAGATAATTAATTATTTAAAATTATTGGTTGCGAAATAATCAATAATCTGTTGCGAATTATTTGAAATGGTTAGTTGCGAAAAAAAAAATCAAACTCAAATTTCGTATTGTTTATTTAAAATTATTGGTTGCGAAATAATCAATAATCTGTTGCGAATTATTTGAAATGGTTAGTTGCGAAAAAAAAAGTCAAACTCAAATTTCGTATTGGCAGATAATTAATTATTTAAAATTATTGGTTGCGAAATACGTAATAATCTGTTTACTATATATAAAAGTAGAACCCTTAATGAATCCTATGTGAGAAGCTGACACGTGGCTTTCTATATGCTTGCCACGTGTCAAACACAAATATGGATATTTGGTTACGAATTATTTGAAATTATTGGTTTAATTAATTATTTAAAATTATTGGTTGCGAAATACGTAATAATCTGTTGCGAATTATTTTTCAGCGGTGGAAATAATCTGTTGCAAACTCAAATTTTGTATTGGCAGATAATTAATTATTTAAAATTATTGGTTGCGAAATAATCAATAATCTGTTGCGAATTATTTGAAATGGTTAGTTGCGAAAAAAAAAATCAAACTCAAATTTCGTATTGTTTATTTAAAATTATTGGTGGCGAAATAAGCAATAATCTGTTGCGAATTATTTGAAATGGTTAGTTGCGAAAAAAATGGTCAAACTCAAATTTCGTATTGGCAAATAATTAATTATTTAAAATTATTGGTTACGAAATACGCAATAATCTGTTGCAAATTATTTGAAATGATTGGTTGCGAAAAAATCGGAAATATATAAAAGTTACCCGTACTTTTACCTACCAATATTTAAAATATTGGATATTTTATTTAAAACATTATAAAATATATTAACATATATAATATTTAATCATATTTTTTAAAAGTAGAATATATAAAAGTTATCTCAAATTTAAAATATTAGATATTTTATTTAAATTATTATAAAATATATTAATTTTTAGTCAATAAATCTAATTGATTGACGAATACAAAATATCTATCATTTTTTTTATCTAAATTGCCCTCAAATAGTATGTATCAAATTTCACTTTTTATATGCATGTGTAATAACCGTCGCCCACATTTTTTTTTTCTCACACATAATATCCACCACCTATATAATATCCAATCACATAATACCTTCCGCATATACGCGCAAAAGAATTGGCGAGTGCGGATATTACTGCTTTAGGAAAAATAATCTACGTGTCAAGTTCAAATATAAATATTTTATTTTAGAAAAGATAGAAAATAGGATACAAATGCGAGGGTAATATTGTCACAAAAATTAACATATATTTTTATTTTCAATCATTAGATAACATCTAATGGTAAAAAATTAATATCTTTTGCTATATTATTAAAAATCACCTATAATGAAGGAGAAATTATTTCAAAGTCATCTATAATTATGTTAAGATATTTAAAAAATTCACGAATATTATGTGGCAAAAAAATTGATCGGTGCAGATATTATGCATGAGAAGAAAAATATTTATCTTTATTTAAAAATAAATTACTACTTAGTTAATTATTTGAAATGATTGGTTGAAAATTTCTGGACATAAAAATATTAGTAAAAAAAGGTGAGTTTTGAATTTTTTTTCTTTCGAAAAATATTTATCTTTATTTAAAAATAAATTACTACTTAGTTAATTATTTGAAATGATTGGTTGAAAATTTCTGGACATAAAAATATTAGTAAAAAAAGATAAAGACATTTTTGGAAAGAAAAAAAATTCAAAACTCACGTTATTATAAAAAATTAATTAATATCTTTTACTATATTATTAATGAAGGAAATTTTATTTTAAAGTCACCTATAATTATATTGAGATATTTGAGAAATTTATGGATATTATGTTACGAAAGAATTGGCGGTGTGGATATTACGCGTGAAAAGAAAAATATTTATCTTTATTTGGGAATAAATTATTACTTAGTTAATTATTTGAAATGATTGGTTGAAAATTTCTGGACATAAAAATATTAGTAAAAAAGGATAGAGACATTTTTGGAAAGAGAAAAAATTCAAAACTCACGTTTTTTATAAAAATTAATATCTTTTACTATATTATTAAAAATCACATATAATGAAGAAAATTTTATTTCAAAGTCACCTATAATTATGTTGAGATATTTGAGAAATTTATGGATATTATGTTACGAAAGAATTGGCGGTGTGGATATTACGCGTGAGAAGAAAAATATTTATCTTTATTTGGGAATAAATTATTACTTAGTTAATTATTTAAAATGATTGGTTGAAAATTTCTGGACATAAAAATATTAATAAAAAAGATAGAGACATTTTTGAAAAGAGAAAAAAATTTTAAACTCACATCACTTCTGTAATTTTCTTCGCTCTTAAATATTGATGTTTTAAAATAGAACATATTATTTCCCTACTGTCACTTCTGTAATTTTCATTTCGTAATTTTTTTTCCTTCTGTCACTCATGTAACTTTTCATCTTCATGCAACAAAATTTTTTTTCTTTATATTTTTTTGAAAACCAACATCTATGTATTTTTGAATCTTAAAAGCGACAGTAGGAACATAATATATGTGTGCTTATTCTAATTTGTGTCAAATATGAAAGTTTAGTTGATCTCATTATATACTTAAATATTAATGTCATTTGTAATTTTTCATATCAATTTTAGTTATCATTTTATTTCGCACATCAATATGTAAATGTAAATTGTTTTGCATACCAATTCATAGATAATAAAGCAGGATTGAATTTTGTATTTTAGTTGAATATTTACTTTGGTCCAAATTTTTTTTTCTCTAGCTTGTGTACTTTAATATGTACTATAATTAAGATTGATAGTATATTTTTTTATTTGTTAAAAAATATAACCATGGTTAATTATAGTGTTGAATTGCCGTATTTACCCTTCTTCCTCTTTCTCATCTTTCCTTTTCCTTTCTTCTTCGTCGCCGCCGGAGGAGATGCCGGCCGGCGCGCGGACGGTGCGCGCGAACCTCTTCTTTTCCTTCTTCCCTCTTCCTTTTTTTCCCTTCTTCTTCCTTCCTCCTTCTTCCTTCCATGCTCTTCCCGTCTTCTTCGTCACGCGGGAGGTTGAGAAGAACCTCTCGGGTTCGCCTCGAAAGCGCTGACCTGCGATTCTCTGCGACAAGAAGCTCGGGGCGTTGTTGTCGCTGATGGGCGGCGACGAGGTGCTCTTGGCGCACGGGGTCGTCGTGGTCACAAGAACGGACCGTCGGCGGTGAGGTCGGTGAGGGGGTGACGACCGTCGACCGGCGATGTCGGCGATGTTGTCGTTGGCCGAGGGCGACGAGGGAGGGGATGGCCGTTGAGGGCGAGAGGCCTCGGGCTAGTAAGCTCCGTGGGGGGGCGGGGGGGGGGCTCCCGGCGGGTTTTTTCTTTTCCCTTCTTTCTTCTCGCGCGCCGAACCCGATCCCGCGCCGCCGCCGCGTCGGTCCGCTTCGACGGTTCGAAGAGGAAGAGAGAGAAGGGAAGAGAAAAACTTTTGCGAGGGCATATTATTTGCTGAGTGGTAAAATAGTATTTCACAAATCCACTGTTAAAAAAAAAACAATCATAACGGATGACTTAACCGGTAGGACACATCTGCATAACTTAGGACTTTTGCGCGACAACTTATGGAAGTTTCCGTTTGAGCGGGTATTTTCACTTCACTATGTTGCAGGGACGTGTATGCAATAACCATATATATATATATCGTATAAGGCCTACTATGCTTCTGGAAGTACAGAGCCCTCCGTTGCTTCCAGGTCGTTTTTGATGTTGCGACTTTCCAATTTTCGTCGATCGGCTCCGTTAACTTGGATTTCTAGATCATATTGAAGTATCAGAAAATAAATTTTTATGATTTTTCATCATTTTGCCTAGTGATCGAAGGGTCCTCAAAATCAATAATTTTTATGGCCGTAGTGAGGTTGGAAGTTTAAAGTATGAAATAGATTCAAATCATGTTGAATTTTGATAGAAAATTCTTTATACCTATATAAAATAAGAGTTCGATATCTTTGATCTTAAAATTTTAATGTCAATATTATTACGTTTTGTAAGATTTTTTTTTTCAGGGCGTGATTTTAAGCCCCTTCTGTTCACTAGGCAATATATTCGAAAAAATCGCATAATTTATTTTCTATGGTACTTCAAATACTCTAATCAGTTTAACGGGCAGTCGATCGACGATTCGAAGTACGCAAATATTGAAACGGACCTGGACAGTATAAAGGCTTCGTGCTTCCAGAACACTAGTACCTTACTCTCTCTTCTCTCTCTCTTCTCTCTCTCTCTCTATGTATATATATATATTATAGAGTTGAGCTGGAATCTATTACTATATATAAAGTAGAATCCTTAATGAATCCTTGTTGACGAAGCTGACACGTGGCTTTCTATATACTTGCCACGTGTCAAATCAAATTATGAATTTTGCCGTTACGAATTATTTTGAAATTATTTGGTTTCATATTTATTTAAATTATGGTGCCGAAATACGTAATAAATCTGTTTACCCTATATATAAAGGGTAGAACTCTTATATAATCTATGTGAGAAGCTGACACGTGGCTTTCTATATGTTGCACGTGTAAACACAAATATGGATATTTTGCGTACGAGATTATTTTGAAATTATTGGTTTAATTAATTAATTTTAAATTATTGCGTTGCGAAATAGTAATAATCTGTGCCGGAATTATTTTTCGCGTGGAAATAATCTCGTTGGCAAAACTCAATTTTGTATTGGCAGATAAGTTAATTATTTAATTTAATTGGTTGCGAAATAATCAATAATCTGTTGCCGAATTATTTTGAAATGGTTAGTAGCCGAAAAAAAAAATCAAACTCAAATTTCCTATGTTTATTAAAATTATCGGTGCGAATAAGCCAATAATCTGTTTCGAATATTTGAAATGGTTAGTTTGCCCGAAAAAAAAGGTCAAACTCAAATTGTAATTGCGCAAATAATTCATTATTTTAAAATTATTGGTTGCAAATACGCCAAAATCTGTTCGCGAATTATTTCGAATGATTGGTTGCAAAAAAATCGTATAGTATTACAAAGTAAAAACGAAATGATTGACGGTGCCTTTGAAAAAATTAATTGGTTGCGGAATAAGAAATAATTGTTGCGAATTTTTGAAATGGTTAGTTCGAAAAAAATGGTAAATCAAAATTTTCGTATTGGAAATTTAATTAATTATTAAATTATTGGTTACGGAATTATTACGCAATAATCTGCTTGCAAATTATTTGAAATGACTTTGGTTGCGAAAAAATCGAAAATTATAAAAAGTTACCCGTACTTTTACCTACCAATATTTAAGAATATTGGATATGGTATTTAAAACATTATACAAATATTTACATTAAATATTTAATCATATTTTTAAAGTAGAATATATAAAAGTTATCTCAATTTAAAATATTAGATATTTTATTTAAGTAGGACCACGAGGAGGGATATTATAAAATATATTTACATTTTAGTCAATAAAATCTATTGATTGACGCAATCAAAATATCTATCATTTTTTTTATCTAAATTGCCCTCAAAAGTATGTATCAAATTTTCACTTTTTATATGCATGTGTAATTAACCGCGGCCACATTTTTTTTCTCACACATAATATCCCACCAGCCTATATAATATCCAATCACTAATACCTTCCCGCATATCGCGCAAAAGATTGGCGATCAGTGCGGAAATTACTGCTTTAGGAAAATAATCTTACTGTCAAGTTTCAAATAAAATATTTATTTTAGAAAAGATAGAAAATAGGATACAAGATGAGAGGGTATATTGTCACAAAATAATTAAACAGTATATTTTTATTTTTCAATCATTTAGATAACATCTTATGGTAAAAAATTAATATCTTTGCTATATTATTAAAATCACCTATAATGAGAAGAAATCTATTCAAAGTAATCTATCATTATTGTTAAGATATTTAAAATTCACGAATTTATGTGGCAAAAAATATTGATCGGCTGCAGATATTGATGCATGAGGAGAAATATTTATCTTTATTTAAAAATAATTATATATGTTAATTATTTGAAATTGATTGGCTTCGAAAATTTCTGGACATAAAATATTGTAAAAAAAATAAGCATTTTTGGAAAGGAAAAAAAATTCAAACTCACGTTAATTATAAAATTAATTAATATTTTTACTATATTATTAATGATAGGAATTTATTTTAAAGTCACCATATAATTATATGAGATATTTTGAGGAAATTATGGATATTATGTTTTTTATTCACGAAAGATATTGGCGGTGTGGATATTACGCCTGCTGACAAGAAAAATATTTATCTGTTATTGGGAATAAATTAATTACTTAGTTAATTATTAAAATGATTGTGTTGAAAATTTCTGGACATAAAATATTTTAATAATAAGATAGAGAACATTTTTTTGAAAAGAGAAAAAAATTTTAGAACTCAACATCATTTCGTTTTTTTCTTCGCTTTATAATATTTGATGCTCTTTAAATAGAACATATTATTCCCTTACTGTCACTTCTGTAATTTTCATTTTCGTAATTTTTTTTTCCTTCTGTCACTCATGTAACTTTTCATCTGTCATGCAACAAAATTTTTTTTTTATTATTTTTTGAAAACCAAATCTATGTATTTGAATCTTAAAAGCGACAAGGAACCATATATACTGTGTGCTTATTCTAATTTGTGTAAATATAAAGTTTAGTTGATCTCTTATATACTTAAATATTTAATGTCATTTGTAATTTTTCATATCAATTTTAGTTATCATTTTATTTCGCCCACATCAATATGTAAATGTAAATTGTTTGCATACCAATTCATAGATATAAAGCAGGATTGAATTTTGTTTTTTTTTTTGTTCTATTTTATGAAATTACTTTGCCGTCCAATTTTTTTTCTCTAGCTTGTGTACTTTATATGTACTATAATTAAGATTTGATAGTATATTTTTTTTATTTCGTTAAAAATATAAATATAATTTAGAAAATCTTTTATTTATCATCACATAATAATTTTAGTATTCTATATTATTATATTAACTTGATGCACGGGTGAAAAATTAGCTGTATTTAAGTAGCAACGGGCTCCGGCCACCCCAATTTTTGTTTTTCGGGGTGATGGAGCTTTCAATCGAACGAGTCTGCCACCGGTTGACTATGATCGGCTATCACTTGAGGTATCTAGAATCAAATTTTCAAATCTTTTCGAGCATCATTTACCTAATGATCAAAAGGGTTTTCAAATTGTAATTTGTAAGGGTTGATTATGAGGAATTTCTCGTGCTTAACGGTGTAAAGCTGATCCAAATCAATTGAATTTTGGGTTAGAAATTCTTTTTAAACTATTTTAGGCAAGATCGTATACTCGTCGGATCATGATTACAAAATTTCTATCATCACTTTTTAGATGATATTCATTTTCAGCATTCCTTTTTACGCCACTTTGATGGACAAGAAGAACGAATATCGAAAGTATGAATTGTGATTTCTAGATATTTTCAAGTGGTATAGATCATTTTCTAACAGTGCCAAGTCATCGATTTGGGAGCTCCATCATCGAAATACCAAATGGGTGGCAACGGAGCCCGTTTGCTACCAATAGTTATTCCACATGAATATATATATATATATATATATATATATATATTATATATATATATATATATATATATATATATAGTTGGACTGGGCTACTTTATTAGTTAGCAAAATCGTCATTATTGCATACTAGTTTTTTTAGGGCCCTTTGGATAACTCTTTTCATTATTTTCTAACACCATTGGCAGTTAAATATAGTAACCCAGTGGCGGAGCATCAACGCCTAGGGGGAGCCACTCAACTCTCAACCGACTAATATCATCCTGACCCTTACAATTTTTCATCAAGGCTTAGTTAAAAATTCGATAGTAAAAAGAGTGTTTACTATTAATAGTATTCCAGCGCAATGTTATATTATTATATATAGAAGCCGGTGTTTGAATATAAATACTAAAAATATTAATTAATCTGTATGTAAGGACTGGATTTTTTCACAGTGCCAACTATAAAGCTCTCTGTTGACGATGTTTATGTGTGTAATTTAGATACATAAGCACTCGTCAAGCTTTCAGGGAAAATGTTTATTAAGTTACGCCGATTATGAGTTTTCACTTTAGTGATAGATAACTCCGGTTTTTTCGGTTGTGAGCCACGCAGTAGAGTGGCCTTCTACCGTGTATCGGACTCCGTTTTTCCAATCAGCTCGTTTGATCGAGCCGGTTCGCCTTGTTCTGGAACTAATGCACTGACGGATTTTGAGTTTTGATGTACGCGATTCCGACGACAATCTAAAAATACATTTTTATATGTATTTTGTGTGTTTCTTTCGATTAAAGGTTGGATTTTGTCTGAATCCTGTGGTCGATCGAGCACGAATCGAAATCGTAGCTTTGTTGTCTCGAGGTGCTGGGGATTCGGGGGCCAAAAACCTTTGGTTTTTCGCATCCGTTCGTAAATTGACGGTTTATTTTCGCGCTCGTTGATCGAAGGAGAGATCTTTTCGCAAAAAGTTTGCCGACATTTTATGTACGACTTGCATCTTATGCGAGGTGCTTTACGCGATTGTAACCCACTATGAGGGGACTACGGTATTAAGTCGGTTGGACTTTATGTGCAAAAGTTGCATCGGATATACAT
>NC_033639.1:1625435-1668675 GCF_001540865.1 Ananas comosus | reverse complement strand
ATTAATTAGAAATCTTTTTATTATATACATAATAATTTTATAGTATTTATAATTATTATATTAACGTGCATCAGTTCTGTATAGAAAATCTTAGTTGTATTAAGTAGCACGGGCTCCGTTGACATTGTTTTCGATGATGGAGCTTTCAATGACGATCTGCCGTTGAAATGAATCTATATCACTGAAGTATTAGAAATCAATATTTCAAATTTTTAGACTCATTTACTAATGAAATCAGGGTTTCAAAATTAGTAGATTTTAATGGTTATGAGGAATTTTTCTCGGGGTTTATTAACGGTGTAAAGCTTATCAAATCAATTGAATTTTGGTTAGAAATCTTTAAATATTAGAGCAGATCTATTATCGTCGTCATGATTAACAATAATTTTCTTCATCACTTTTTAGATTGATATTATTTTTAGCCTTCTTTTTACGCCACTTGATGGACAGAACAATTATCGAAAAGTATGAATTTGATTTCTAATTTTTCAAGTGGTAATAGATCATTTTCAACAGTGCAATCATCGATTTGGTAAGCTCACTCATCGAAACAAAATGTGAGCTGGCGACGGAGCCGTTTGCTACAATATTTTATTATTTTATCTTTTTTTTTTTTTTTTGTATTCAGAACATCAACTATATATATATTTTATATATATAATATATCTTTTATATATATTATATATATATATATATATATAGTTGGATTGGGGTATATTAGTAGCAAATTATTATTGTATATGTTTTTTAGCCTTATGGATAACTTTTTCATTTTTCTAACCATTTGGATTAAATACTATAACCAGTGGGGACACTCAACTTAGGGGACCACTCACTTAACGACTAATGATCATCTGACCTTACAATTTTTCATCAAGGGTTAAAAAGTTGATAGTTTAAAAGAGTGTATTTATATTAAATGTATTAGTAAATTTATTATATATATAATGAGCGGTGTTAATATAAAATACTAAAAATATTATATCTGTTAGTAGGATGAGATTTTTTCAGTATGAACTAAACTCTCTGTTGACGTGTTTAATGCTGTGTAATTTATTACATAAGCACTGTACGTTTAGGTTGAAAATGAGCTTAAAACGGAGAGTTTACGCGATATTAGTTTATCACTTTAGTGAATAAGTAACTCCGGTTTATTCGATGTGAAGCCACGCGATTAGAGTTGGCCTTTAGTGTTTCGACTCGTTCATATCGGTCAATAGTGGTTTCGACGGTTCAGCGCTGTTCTGGAACTAATGGCCTGACGGATTTTGAGTTTGATGTAGGATTTCGCGAATATAAAAATAATGTTTTATGTATTTTGTGTGTTTTCTTTCCGCATCTGGACGAAGGTTTGGATTTTGTCGTGAATCTAGTGGTCGATCAGAGACGAATCGTAAATGAATTAGCTTTGTTGTCTCCGAGGTGCTGATCGCCTTGGTGCATCGTGTCGATAATTGCAACATCCCAACGGACGGATTGCGGAGAATCGCGCGATCTAGATCGAGGAGAGCCGGTGTTGGCAACGGTAATTCGCAACAGTTGCGCATTTTATGTACCGACTTGCACGAGATCGTCTTTGGAGGTCTGTTACGAGTTTAAAGCACACTATGGAGAGATAGTATGAACACCAATGCTTCGTGGAATTTTGTGCAAATTGCACTCGGATATACTTGTGCATCTAGCGTTTCTATGCATGAACCTATAGATCTATCGACAGGCGCCCATCTGTGTTAGCGCCATTGCAGTCCATGCTCTGCAGTGTGCGCCCGGCGGTCGGCGAGTTCCCCGCGCGCGGAATTCTTGGCCACTTTTCATCCCGTGCACCACCCTGTCGGCTCAATCGAGAAGATCAAGCCACTAACTAGGAAACTTCTTCAGGCGTAGACCCTTTCCCGGCGCGGTCCGCCGGCTCGCGTACCGTGCCAAGCCGGATGCACGAACTCCTCGGCGCAGTCCCCAGTGAGACTGAGGTGATCCCTGCTCGGCAGCCACGCCGGTTCCCACCCCCATCAGGTCGGCCGACGCCTGCGGGACCTTCGGCGTGCCGCGCGCGCATCACGCCCCGCCGCTTCCGCCGCCGGCGCCGCTCTCCCTTTCTGCGGCGATATCTTCTTTCAATGTGCATCTAGGGTTTCTATGCATGAAACCCTAGATCTACTCGACCCAGCGCCCCATCTGTGCCCTAGCCGCCATCTGCAGGTCCATGCTCTAGCAGTGTGCGCACCCCGGCCGTCGGCGAGCTTCCCCGGCCGCCGGAATTGCTTGGCCAACCTCTTTCCTCCACCGTGCCACCACCCCTTCGGCCTTCGACATCAGAGAAGATCCAAGCCACCCTAGGAAGCCTTCCCCTCGGCCTAGACCCCTTTCCCGGCGCGGTCCCCGCCGGCCTCCGCCGTCCCCGTGCCACGCCGGAGCTGCCCGAACTCCCTGCGGCCAGCAGCAGTCACCCAGGTCGAGCCTGGGTGATCCCTGCCTCCGCGCGCCACCGCCGTTCCCCATCGGTCGCGCCGCCCTCCGGTGACCTCCGGCGTGCCCCCGCGCGCCATCGCCGCCGCTCCCGACACCGCCGGCCGCCGCTCTCCCTTTCTGCGGCCGCCCAACCTTGAACGGCCGAGACTTGGTCTTCTCGACCACCGCGCGTCGCCGCCACCCGACACATGGTGCGCCGACCTTCCTCGACCTCCGGCGACATGCCGCCGTCGCCCCGACCTCCCTCCGGTCGCCGCCTTGGTCGCGGCTACCTTTGGAGCCCGTGGTGAACCCGTGTGGGCTCGGTTTGGTCCAGCATCGCCGCCGCTGCCTTCCGCCACCGTCCGGCGCGAGCACCGGCTCCGCCTGGCCGGCCGCACTCGTCCACCGCCGGCGCCCCCGCCGCCGGAACTTCCTGTCAGCCGAAATAGGCAGATGCCTCCCTCGGGTTGGGTGACTAGGGCATCAATGCCTGCCGTCGCCGCCGCCTCCCGACGCCGGCTGATGCATCCCTTGGCCTCCCTGCATCGCCTAAACCCTCCTGCCGCCGGAGCTCCCGCCGTCCGGCCGCCGTCGTGCTGCCCTAGCTCCTCCAAGCTCCGGTAAGGCTAGTTTTGTTCCAGCATAGTTGTTTAGGGTTCCGGTCACCTTTCTGGTGATCCGAGGACACTCCGATGATCCGGGAAGTGAGCACGATGATCCTTACTTCGTGCTGAACATCGTGCTCACCTCCGTCGGGGTCAACGGTTTCCCGGTTTGCGTGTTTGACGCGATTAAGTGATAGTGCGCGCTGTTTTGCTGAAGTTCACACTGCTTGTGCGCTTTCCACTGTGGTCGGCAGTGCTCCGAAAGGTGAGCACAGCCTCCAGCACGTCGAAATCTGTAAGTAGGTATCTTAGCTCGGCTGATTGACCTCTGGTTTGCGTAGACGGACCATAAAAGCCCGAAAAACACATGAAATAATGTGTTTTCTTGGAATCGAAAGGGCTTTTATGCAATGTGATTTGTCGTGGCTGCTGTTGGCAGCATGGGTGAGCTGGGGGTGACCTCTGGACTGATTGTCCAAGGCCCCGGACCTTTGCGAAGACCGAAAATGTATTTCCGGTGCGTTTGTCGGCAAAATCCGCCTACGGAACGCGGTTTTGGTTCGGAATTATTCCGACGGTGCTTCGTGAGCTATTGTATAGTCGTTGAGCCTTATTGGCTGGTCACTCGCGTCATTTCATGAGTTCAGAAATGACGGATGAGCGACGGTGGGTTCCGGTGTCGAAATAGACACTTCCGGGAACCCGGATCGAAATGATTATTCGACGATAATTGTTTCGACGTAAGGAGTGGTGTTTGCTGCCATGATACACGATTACTCATGTTTAGTGGCAGCGGATGACTCGTAGCACGAGTCGGTACGTTCCGGGACAGTTCGTGGGTCCCGACGGGGTCCCGGTGCGATTTCGGGACTTCCGGCGAGTTACGATAGTTGGTTTTAGGAAACCGATCATCGTGGGTTTGGGGCATGTATATCCGAGTGCAAATTTTGCACAATAGTCACACCACGAAGGCTTCTGGTATTTCATACCTTAGTCCTTCATAGTGGGTTCAATCGCGGTAACGCACTCCATACGATCTCGTGCAAGCGTAACATAAAATTCGCAATTTTGCGAATTTACCGTTTTGCATCACCGATACTCTCCCTCGATCAATCGCGCGATCTCCGAGATCGCCGTCCGTCAGGATTTGCGAACAGGATAGCAACCCGTCGATCAGCACCTCGAGACAACCAACTACGATTTCGATCGCTCGATCGCCACGGATTCACGAGCAAATCCAACATTTCTTCTAATCGAAAGCAAACACAAAATACATCTAAAACATGTATTTTTGATTTTCCTCGAAATCCGTGCTCAAACTCACAAATCCGTCAGTCCGATTCAGTTCAGAACAGCTGAACGCGGTGAAAAGCTATGTGGAACTGATTATGAACCGTGAGTCCCGATACACGTAGAAAGCCAACTCTACTGGCGTGCTTCCACCCGAAAAACCGAGTTAAATATTCACAGTTAAATGAAAACTAATAATCGCGTAACTTTCCGTTTTAGCTCATTTTGCGTCCTGAAACTGACGAGTGCTTAATTATTAAATAACACACATAAACATCGCAACTACAGAGAGTTATAGTTGCAACTGTAAAAATCTCAGTCCTTACACCTCTAGAGGTGACGCACGATGAATCGTTTGCTCATGGTGAACACGATTGCTCACCTCCATTTAGGTTAACGGTGCCCTGTTAGAGAGTAATGTGCTATCTGTCGCGCTGTGGCGCCGCTGGTTTCGCTGTGTTTCCGCGTCGCTCAGTAGCGCGCGTAGTTTGCTGCCGGCAGTGCTCTCGAGAAGTGAGCACGCCAGGCAATGCTAAACCTAGCCAACAAGCTGTGATGGCACCTCTGAGATCCTGGTTTGCTGGTACGACCCGTTGGAGTCATGAAATCACATAAAATAATGTGATTTCATGTGCCGTTAGGGATCTTTTGCGTTTCGCTTCGTCGTGGCATGCTGTTGCAACAAGTTAAGCGGTCAGGACAACTTCTGGACTGATCGTCAAGCCCCCAAGCCTTGGCGGAAATCAATATCGCCATTTCCGGACCGTTTTTCGGCAAAATCGCGCCGATAGAACGTTTTTCCGACATCGAATTCATCGACGGTGCTCGTGGTTTGATTGTATGCGTCGCTGATCCTTGTTGGCTGTCCACGCGTCTTCTCGAGGGTCCGGAAAACGACGGGTGAGGCCGAGCGGTGGAAGTTTCGTACGATTTCGAGCACTCGGCTAGTGTCTAGTTGCGTTTGAGAAACCGATTTCAAGAGGTGTATGATTTGGATTTGTGTGAGAAGGTCGTGTTATTGTGTTTTTGGGTTATACTCTAACACCGGTGGACCCTTCGTAGGTCCGGTCGTTCCGTCTACGCCTTTCGGAGATCGCGTTTCAGGCTTGTTAACGGTAGGTACTTCGACTCCGACGTCGTACTAGTGTGCACGCTTGGTGATGGTTTCTTACCCTTGCTCTTCTGTTTTACTATCCATAGTATAATTGACCTTGCACCCTTGTTGTATTCGTTAACACTACTCGCTGTTTGTATCGCTTTGTATACAGATAGGAGTAAGAGCAGTTCTACTTTATATATGCAGTATCTGTTGATGCTAGTTGGTTGGTTGTTGCATTTCGTTATCTGTTGAACCAGGTTGGTCTGTTGTTGCATCAGTATCGTTGACTCAGTTGTTTGTTGTTGCCATATCAGTATCCTGTTGAACTACTGGTTGTTGGTTCTCGTACTTCGTTCGATTGACCCTTGAGGTGCGGTAATACCCTAAGGGGTGGGATATTGGCTAACTCGACGTATTATTATAGGTTTACCGGTCAGTTCAAACTGTTTGGTATATTTTGTGACGCTATCCAAGTCAGGCCTTCATGAGATCCGTCGTCGATGACACTTTGAGGTCGGTGTAATACCCTGAGGGGTAGGAGTGTCAGCTGGTGCTGACGGTAGTTCTGGACCTATATCGATACACTCCTGTGACGCTATCGTCAGTTCCTTGCTTCGTACTTTTAGTTACATCGTGCAGTACTACATAACTTCTTTATTTACTTCTGCCTGATTGTTCTATGTGTAGTATACTGTTATAGGTAGAGTTAGAGGTGGTTATTCTTAATATACTATACTTGTGACCTGGTTGGCGCTTCTCCTATTTTGCATCGTGACCTGTTTGGTCGTTCGTATCTTTCGGCGTACATTTGACGCTATCCGTCGGTCACGGTTGTTATGATGAAACGTACACGGTCGGTATGCCCAGAGGGGGCAGTGATTGCGGCTGATGCGCCGATCTTGGTTGACATTGATCATATCCGGCATTGATCGCCACAGGCTCGAGTGCATTTCACGTACACCAAGCGGGTGATCCCCGCAGGAGGGTGTTCTTTCCGGAAATAGTGTCGACATCGACCAGTGAGCCGCAGTGCGGTGTGCTCCTTTGTGCTAGGGTTACCAGGCCAGGTGTGAGCAGTAGTGGCTTTTGCTGAGGTCCTTAGACCGACACGGGCGATTTAGATTGGGTACGTTTGTACTTCTCGTCCGGTTAACGCAATATAGCTATTAGTACAGTTGTTGGCATATATACTTTCTAGTCTTTCTTTAACGTTGTCCTTGCAACTATAGTGTTGATATGCCTTGTATGCTTTCAGTGTACATTACAGGAGCGGTAGTTGTGCTTTCATATATACTATTCTTCATTCGTGTCATGTATGCATGTGCTACGTATTTTACTTACCCATCACTGCTTGTTTTATCTCTTCTGATCCGGTGAGTATCGCTCGCCTCGCTTCGCTTGCGTACACTGGGAGGGGAGACATGTTTTTACAATGTTCTCACCTCCCCCACTATTTTCAGGTATTACATTGGCATTGAGTTTTGGGACGAGACGTGAGGGTACGTTCGACGCGGTTCGATAGAGCCTTCCGACCCAATTATCGGTTTAGTTTTTCCCTACTATTCTGTTGTTACTAGCTTAGTCCAGCTTTATAATGGTTCATTATTTTTATTACATTGGAAATAATTGGACTTTCATGAATGTAATCAAAGAATTTCTGGATTTTGTAAAATAAAAGATTTTCTACCCCTCGTGGCAGCGTTTTTAAAAGAATAAAGGTTTCTGTGTAGGAAACAGCTTTCAAAAGGTTTTTGTGGATTTCTGTTTAAACCTCGAATGTAAAACTGTGATGTGAATGGGGAATGTATGAATGTATAGCTATCTATATATTCATTTGATTGTGGTTGTATACTGTTTGTACTTTTGTACTTGTATGACGCCGTGCAAGTACAGGGGAGACTCTGTCCGTGTGAACAGTGGATTCCCTGTATTTGTGGCGGATCTGGCATACTCTGGGGTCAGATTTTCAAAAAAAAAAATTCAAACGCTTTTCCGCTGTATTTCAAACAAAAAGGGAACCCCGGGGCGTGACACTGTAGCTTAATTAAAGTTTTTGGATTGCTTCGTTTAATTTTCTCCGTTTAATTCAGTCTAACGTCTTAGCCTATTAAAAAGTCTCAAGTTCGGATATAAAAAAGAATGCTGAATGTAAATACTAAAAACATTATTCTCTCATGATTTAAGTTTTTTAAAAACAACGATTGTTTCATACTATTAATGCTTTTAATAGTCACTGATATTGATGGGGTTAAGTGTTTATTTATACCTTTCCTGGTACCAACTCTCCGGAATTTAAGTGATCACATCAACAAATTGAGACTTAGTTGAGGTGTCTAAAGCAACTTATTTGTTGAGGTGTCTACAAGCACATGCTTCCTTGCCCTAGTAGGTGGGGAAGTGCTTTCATCTTGAGTAGGTCTTGTGTGCTATTAGGAGCACGGAGGTCATCGTGTTTCTAAACCGTTTTCGATGATGGGACTTCTGAATCGACGATCGGCTTCGTTAAACTTAATCTAGTGTATTTTAAGTATTTAGAAAATAAATTTTTACGATTTTTTGATATCATTTACCTAGCGGTCGAATGGATTAAAAATTAACAGTTTGTAATGGTTGATGTATATCATTTACAAGTTTAACGGTGTAGATGTATTCGAATCAGATAAAACTTTGATAGAAAAATTTTGTACTATTTACTGCAAGATTAATATCTCAAATCGAAAATTTTAGTGCTATATCACCACTCTTTTTGAGATTTTTATTTTCAAACGTTGATTCTGAACACTTTCGATCGCTATGTAAATGATATCAAAAAATCGCAAAATTTATTTTCTAGATACTTCAAGTACGCTCGATCAAGTCTAACGGAGCCGATCGTCGATTCGGACGCTCCATCATCGAAAACGGCTTAGAAGCACGGAGGCCTCCGTGCACCTAATAGCACACAAGACCTACTCCTTTCATCTTTCCCATGTTGTTTGGTTAGGGATTTTAGACAACAAATCTCAGATTAAAGTAGGTTTTCGGATGAATTATAGTTTAGATGCAAATATTTTTCTTTCATCTGTAAGAAGTGAAAGACGTAATGGCTGTAGGTATGAGAGATTGATTAATATTTTATTTTTTTTTCTCACTTTTTTTTTTCGTAATTGACTTCAAATTGAAGTGCGTTGTAATTAGTTACGTTATTTTAGAAAGTTTGAGTTTCATGCAAAGATGAAGTAAATAATAGAAGTAAGTATTTACTGCCGAAAACTATTTCTCTCCCCACTTAACATGTTGATTTTTGGCAGTATCCATAAAATCTTAATAAAAAAAAATCAAAAATAAAATCATACCCTAAGGAAGTATAGAAATCAAAACTGCAACTGCCTTACTAAGGGCATGTTTGATTGCTCGTAAGTCGTCGAAGTGAAAACAGTCATTTTTCAAAACGTGACCTTCGAAAAAGTACTTTTTGAGTTTGATTATTTGGTTTAAAAAATATAAAAAAAAGAAAAGTACAGTTTATGACTTTTAGAAATTCTATTTAGAAAATTAATACAAATAATTACGATAGTCAATGTAGTTGTGTCAAAATCTTCATCCTTATCATAATCCATCTCCATTCACAAATTTAAACTATTTTGAACGAGATAACAAATTATGAAAAGATAACAACATGTACCAAATGAAAAAATATCACAAAATAATAACTATACCTCAAAAGGACAAGAATAAAAGAAAAAGAAAAGACAAACATTAATAAGCTAGCAATTTGTAAGTAAACAACATCACAGAATAAAACTTTGATTAAATAGCATAATAATAGAAAATTAAATGCATAACATAATTAGATCAAGAAATATAAATATAAAAAAAAAACATGGAGATAGAGAGATAAACTTGCTTGTTTGGCAGCTAGAATAGGAGATCTTCTTGTTAGGAGATAATCTTCTTAATTTGTTGCCGCTACTTCGGAATTTAGGTCGAAGTCAAAAAAATGAATTTTAGTTATAACCCACTTTATTGATTACTTTTTAAAAGTAATTTACATGTTCACTTTTATAAATCAAGCAACTAGAATAATACCACTTAATCAAAGCACCATTTTTGTTATTTCACTTACGGAAAATCAAATATGATCTAAATAAAACTTGAAAACTTGTATCCAAAACCAAAGACCAGACTATTCAGTATACTAAATATCAAAGTATTTCATTAATATATATATATATAGAGAGAGAGAGAGAAAGAGAGAGAGCTTTTGGTTTTTTTTTTTTTTTTTGGGAAAACTTCAAATACTTTCCTTGTGTTTCACTTTTTTTCACTTTAGTACCATGTGGTTTAAAGGTTATCTAGTTAGTACCATGTGGTTTCGCACTATATCACTTTAGTACCCTGTGGTTTCGCACTTTATCACTTTAGTACTCTGTGGTTTAAAAATCATAGGGTACTAACTTAATACAAAAATAAAATCACAGAGTACTAACTTGATACAAAAATAAAACCACAGAATACTAACTTGATACATTTTAAACTACAGAGTACTAAAGTGATAAAATGAGAAACCACATGGTGCTAACTTGATACACTTTAAACCACAGAGTACTAAAATAAAAAAGTGCGAAACCACAAGGAGGTTTTTTAAAGTTTTCCTTTTTTTTTTAAGTTGTCAAACTATACGTGTATATATCCAGCTGGACTACTTTTGAAAGTAAATAGAGAAATTTCTTATCACGTTGTTTCTAGCGATGGGAAAATCGGCTTGATGATCCACACTGCTAAACTTAATGTACACTATTTGAACTTTTTGAATTTAAAAGTTCTTGATTTTATGGCATCATTTGCTTACTATTTAATGATTTAAAAATTAAAAAATAATAATTTTTAATGGTTAATATACATAGTGAATTTGAGACCACTTGATCACAAGATAAATAATATCGTAAAATCATAAAATTTCAAACATATAAAGTTAACATAGCCAAGATCATATTTAGCCGTATGGATCGTCATATATTATATATATCTATATATATTTTTGCTTTTGAGTTTGGGTTCAGTTTTTTGGGTCCAAGCCAAACCCATGAATGAAACTGAAGATGAGTATAATTGTTGAGAAATCATCACCTCCAGTGCTATAAAAATACATTTATATATGCCATACCATTAAACCTTTACAATAAAGGTTTTAAAATTCAAAATGTAACTCATTGAAGGCCTACATATGAATGAAGAGTCCGGCTACTATACAATCGATAGCACGGAGGGCTCCGTGCTATTAAGTTGTTTTCGATGATGCGGCTTCCAAATCGACGATCGGCTCCGTTAGACTTGATCTATACTATTGAAAGTATTTAGAAACTAAATTTCATAATTTTTCGATATCATTTACCTATCAAACAAGTAGTCTAAAATTAAACGGCTGAAAATAAAAATCTCATAAAATATGATGATAAAAGATTTAAATTCAAGATCAGATATACTGATCTTACTCTAAATAGTGAAAAGAATTTTCTATAAAATTTTCATCGGATTTGAATTGTTTTACACCGTTAAACTCACAAACACACCACATCGGCTATTAAAATTGTCAATTTTGAGATCTTTTGATCACTAGTCAAATGATGTCGAAAAAATCTGAAATTTAGTTTCCAAATACTTTCAATAGTGTAGATCAAGTCTAACGGAGCCGATTATCGATTTGAAAGCCGCATCATCGAAAACAACTTGATAACACGGAGCCCTCCGTGCTACCGATAGTATACCAGCCTAGCTCTATAAATCAAAAGTAATAAATATTTTATCC
Organism: Ananas comosus; assembly: GCF_001540865.1. Taxonomy (NCBI): domain Eukaryota; kingdom Viridiplantae; phylum Streptophyta; class Magnoliopsida; order Poales; family Bromeliaceae; genus Ananas; species Ananas comosus. The sequence goes on along the minus strand of NC_033639.1, from coordinate 1,657,442 downwards.
CAATTTCTTACAAACCAATCAATAATGACTTTTTCTATGCTATTTATTTTCACGACTAATTACTATTCAGCTAATAGATTATCAAACTGCATGCATGCATAGTTTTGGCGACACTTAATATTCCTACATCGGATGTTATGAGAGAATGTAAAAGGTTTATATGAGACCAATACAGTAGAACTAATAGCTAGAATTAAACATTTTGAGCTATATTTAGAGCTATATTATCAGTCAAAAGTGTGAGCTGATCTCACGTCGCTTATTAGTGTGATTAGGACGAGACTGACGATAATATAGGGAGAGATTAATGTAACACCTAATAAATCCCACATTCCATAATGCAAAAGAATGTGAGGTTCCACATCTCATAATATAGAAGAGTGGGAGAGGCGTACATGTGATGTGATGGACACAAACTTCACAAGAAGAATCAACAATAACATGCATGTGGTCCATTGACTTTGACTCAATACAAAACCCCACCCCCACACTCCCAACCCCCAATACATAAATAGTAGGAAACCTTCATATAGTTATGCAAACCCCAACTATCTACATATATATATATATATATATATATATATATACACACACACATAAACTGCTTGTTCTCTCTCTCTCTCTCTCTCTCTAACCCTTAAAAAAAAAAAAAAAAAACATTGCAGGCTTACAAGTAGTTATTTCTCTTACAAAGATGGCTAAGGTGAGTTAAATGCTGAGTTTGTGTTATTATATATGGGAGTTTGATTGCATATATATGCACCATTGATTGCATATATATGCACCATTTGTTCACTTCACTCACGAACTTTTTATATTTTCGTAATCAGATATACTTAACTTTTATTACTTATTTTATTTAAGTTATCGCCATTGATGAAAACTCCTGTAAGTGTAACGAAACCTAATGCTGTTTTCTACGTATGAACGTTGATGAGAGGTGTTTGACGATGGGATCAATTTGATTGAAACAAAGAATAAAGGTTATGAAAGGTCAGATTATGAAAAGAAGGGTCTAGCTATGTTACTTTAAATTATCTGTTTTGTTAATTTGTTGATTAATTGCAGAAAAAGGTGGTTCTTAAGGTCAAATTGAATGATCCCAAGAGGAGGCAAAAAACACTTCAAATTGCTGCTGGATTTCCTGGTAATTAAATTACCCACACTAAGATCCCTATTCCCTTGTACTTGTGCTCTATAATCAAGTAGTTTATTTATTTGTGGATAATTTTGTAACCACCCGATCCGCCCAAAATAGTTAATCCTAGTTATTATTATTTGGGCGGAGTCTTTTTATATACCCAATGACAATTCCAATCTTATCCGACGTTGGACTATTGGGTGTCACAAAAATAAGTCGTTGGGTCTAAACCACCAGCCCAAAATGCTTAAGCCCAGTTATTATGTCTAACCCAATCAAGTTTATATATTTCCACATCTAGTCATAACTATTCGATGTGGGACTATTGAGATGCCACAAATTTATGAAAAATTATGAAATATTTTGAGAACCATTACGCTATGCCCCCCCCTCGACAGAATTTCTAAAACAATGTGATTTAATTTAATGTAATTTTTTAAGAAATAGTCATTAAAATTAACTGAGTTATTGCAATGTAATATACAATCCTTGGTTTGTTTAAGTAGGTTCAAAATCTTTGTTATTAGTTACTTTACATGCTCAAATTAATACAAGCACAAGTAGAGAGTTTCATTCTCAAAAAATGCACCTAGGCTAAAAATATTAGGGGCCTAATTAATGTATGAACAAAAGACTAGAGACAAAATTATAAATTGTCAGCAGATCAGGGGTCCTCCCATAAGTTTACCCTCTATTAATTATACCTCTAGGTATTACATCTGCATCAGTGGAAGATGATCGGATCGTATTGGTCGGCGATGGGTTATTCGACCCAGTAACCCTAACGAATGTGCTGAGAAAGCGCGTAAGCTGCTGCGTGGAACTGATCAGTGTTGGAGAAGAGAAGGAAAAGAAAAAGGAAGAGAAGAAACCAGCCGAGTGTATTGTGGTACCACCACCACCATACGCATGTATTGTTCCAGATTATGGCTATGACAGTTATTGCACAGTTATGTAGAAACTAGTCTAGTGATTAATTATTAGGGCACTTGTTAGCTTAATTTCCTACTTTATTTTTCTTAAAATTAGTTTCCATCAAATTTCATCTAACAGTTTGGGTTTTCTTTTTCTTTTTTTTTTAAGGATTTAATTATATGAATTTGTGATTATAGTAACTTGTTAATTAAGTTGATAAAGATCGTTGCTATTTTTCGTTACTATAGTTTAAGAACTATTAATTAATTCCTGTGTTTTCTCTTTTGCTATCTTTTTGGAATTTTACCTTTTTTTATTTATTTTCTCCATCTGATTTGGGTTATGCACTAGTCATAGAGCTCTCCGCCAAGTAAATAATAATAATAATAATAATAATAATAATAATAAAAAGGTCGTCGGAGAGCCTCAAGATCCGTGGCAGCATTATTAACGGTGTCTCGTTAAATTTTTTTTATTAGTGCTGTGCGAATCTTAAAATAATCCGATAGCTAAAAAATAATGGTGTGCTTTACTTTTTTCATTTTTGCTTTTTTTTTTTTTTTTTTGTGCATAATGCAGGGGTATAGATCGACTAACCGTATAAATTTTTAGCTAAAAACATACAGGACTTACCTGAATTATGTACTATTGTGAATTGGCTTCTCCACCTTTTAAAATTTTGATTTTACTAGCTAATATTTTAATTTATTTTATTTAGTCAATTAACGGCACATTCATTTCTTAATTTAACTACATCATTTACCTTTACAGATTTAGTTAATATAATCCATATAATTTTTACAACTATAAATTTACTAAAGCAATTAATTAGCTTAAAATTTGAAGCCAAAATACAGTTGCCTAAATCAAATCAAACAAATTGAAATATTGTATAGTAAAATCAAAATTTTGAAAAATTGGATAGCTGATTCAAATTCTGTACGTTCTTATCTAGAATTTAATATCCAACTTCGATATTATATTTTAGGATAAACTTCAAATACCACCCCTGTGGTTTTGCACTTTCTCACTTTAGTATCCTGAGGTTTAAAGTGTATCAAATTAGTATCATGTGGTTTCATTTTTATCTTTTCGTCAGCTTTTTCGTTAATATTTTGCTAAATTATATACAAAAATCTTTAGATACCGCACCTAAGTTTATCGAATATTCACTTTAGTGCCCTTTACTTTTAATTTTGTCACTAATTTAACGAAAAAATTAAATTAGTGGAACCGATAATAAAAAGATAAAAAAAAAAAAACCACAGGGCATTAAATTAATATACTTTAAACCATATGGTACTAAAGTGAGAAAATGTGAAACCACAAGGGGTGGTATTCGAAATTTTTCCTATATTTTATAGTATGATGAGAGATCAACTCACGTTTAGAAAATCTAAAATATTCAAAGTATAATAGATCGACTTTTAGTTTTGATAATTAGATATTTTAAATTTTACTGGATAGTTTAGTAGATCCTCTCCTTGAGTGAAATTACTAATTAAACTAATTTATATATATGGTATAAATTTTACGTCCCAACTATGCGAAGAATTATATTTACTCACTGGCATTATCGATTTTTTATTTTTTATTTTTAATCCTGAAAGAGGGGTTTCTATGTTAGAATTCGATTACATTTGTAATTAAATCATAAATATTTAAATTTGTAATATTTATAGTATAGAATTTAAACTTTTAAATTAGAATACAAATAAAAATTCAAAATGTATATAAAGATCCGGGTACGTTGCAGTGAATGCACTAATTTTACACCGTGACGTCATGCTGATTGCGTATGGCTGACGTCAGCTGTTGCATGCACCTAAACTCACCTTGGATTTAAGCGGATGTAATTGGGTCGGATTCGGGAGTAGATTTTTTTAAAAACCAAACCCGAATCCGAAATTCCAACTCAAAATTCAAATCATAATTGGGACCCGGTGGGTTTTGAAAACTGATTTCGAAATTCGAATCCAAACAAAATTTCGAAACCCGAGCAGGATCCCGAAAATTGGAATCGGAAGTAATTATTTCTTTGGGCTAATTAATTTCATACATGTCCCTGCAAATATAATGAATTACAAATATATCTCTACAAAGTTCAACTTTTATATTGTTCCTACAAAAGTCCTAAATTTTCAAATATATTCCTACCGTTAGAATCCGTTAAAAAAAAATCTTAGTTAAACATAGGTTAAATACTTAACTCTGATAAGTTTATAAGATAACTTGACATTTCACTTAAGATATAAATAGTTCTACAACGGTAAGAAATTAGAGAAACATATTTTAAAATATTAGAACTTTTTTGCAGGAACAACATATGAAAGTTGAACTTTATAGGAATATATTTGTAATTTACTATATTTGCAGAGACCTGTACGAAATTAGCCCTATTTTTTTTATCATATTTCAAAATATATTATATAAATTAAAATCTAAAATTTTAAAATACAAGTGCAAAACATCAAACATTCAGAGTAGGTCTTGTGAGCTATTAGGAACACGGAGGCATTCGTGCTCCTAAGTTGTTTTCGATGTGGAGCTTTCGAATCGACGATCGGCTCCGTTAGACTTGATCTAGAATATTTGAAATATCTAAAAAATAAATTTTACGATTTTTCGATATCATTTACCTAACGATCGAAATGGTTAAAAATCAATAATTTTTAAAGGTTGATATATATCGTTTGCAAGTTTAACGGTGTAAAAGTATTCAAATCAGATAAAATTTTGCTAGAAAATTTTTTATACTATTTACTGCAAGATCAATATCTCTGATTGAAAATTTGGTGCTATATTATCACTTTTTGTGGGATTTTTTTTTTCAGCCATTGATTTTGAACCCTTCTGATCGCGAGGCAAATGATATCGAAATCACAAATTTATTTTCTAGATACTTCAAATATGCTAAATCAAATCTAATAGAGCCAATCGTCGATTCAAAAGCTTTATTATCGAAAACGACTTAGCAGCACAGAGGCCTTCGGGCTCCTAATAGTACATAAGACCTATTCTCAACATTCATATATATTATATAATGTAAAATACAATCGGGTTTAGGTTCAGGTCTAGTAAGGACAAAATCAATACCTAAATCCAAATATGTCGGGTTTAAACCACATCCATTTAGTATCGAGTAAATCCGTCATGTTCGGTTTAGGATTTGAATAAAATTTTAAGTATCCGTATCCATTGACATCCCTAGATGTAATTCCTCATTTTATTAGTTAATTTTATTATATATATTTTTTTTTGTTTGAGTTTTTTTTTTTATAGTTGTATAACGGATTTGCAGTAAAAACCCAATCGCTAACGGAGCAAATACCTAATTTACAACAATTAGTATTAGAGCGAATTGCTTATTCTCAATATTTTAAACTACTGGGTCAAGGAGTTTAAGATTTACATCCTATAATAAAGTGTCAAGATAGTTTTTTTTCTCTCGATATCCAAGTTTGATGCTGTAATTTGATGACTGATCAACTTTAAATCTAGGGTCTTCTGGGATATGCATAGTATGATTGATCAGCTTTTAGTTTTAGAAATTTGGTTGTTTAAACTGTATCATATAGTTTATCGGTTCCTCTACTTGAAATTTGAAATTTGAAATTTGAAATTTGAACAAAATTATAAATATAATAGTTTAATTTAAAATATAAATATGCATGAAATTTATAAATTTAAAATCTAAAATTTAAATATAAATATATAAAATTAAAAATTAAAATCTAAATTTAAAATTTAAAATTTAAAATACAAAATTGTATTTTAAAATTTAAAATTTAAAATTTAAATTTTGAAATTTGAAACTTGAAATTTAAAATTTAAAATTTGAAATTTAAAACTTAAAATTTAAAATTTGAAATTTAAAATTTGAAATTTAAAATTTGAAACTTGAAGTTTAATGTCTTTATACATAAGTTTAGTGTTATTTCTCTCTAGTTTTGTGCACGAAATTTTTCTACAGAGTTGTACCCCGCAAGCGCCGGTGTATACTTGTGTTTGGGTCCATCCATGTAGGGTTCTCAATCCAGCTCGTTGTTCGTGAGTCAACTCGTGTTCGCCTCGAAATGAGTTTGAGATCAAATCACTCAATCATTTAGTAAACAAGCCGAATACGAGCTGAATTTTTCAATCATTAGATTAAAGTTTAATGGATAAGATTTTATAAATTTATTTTTTATATATATCCAATCTAATCCATTTAACTTATTGTTCATTGATCAGCTCGTAAGCCAGCTCGTGCTCGGTTTATTTTTTAACGAGTCGGACAAGAGCTGAATTTTTCGATTCGATACTTTAACGAGCCAGCTCATGTTTAGCTCATTGACACCCCTACATCCATGGGTAGGGATGCAAAATGGGGCCACCTACTGTAGCATTCGTGCCGGGCCGGGCCGGCCTGGCTCTCCGAGCCATGTTGGGCCGAGCTTTTGCGACCGTAAGCCCTGCACAGCGCAGCCTATGTCGGGCTCGAGCCATGCCGAGTCGGAAGGTCGGCCCGCAGCCCAGCACGGCATGGTCCGCATGGGCCATGTCTGTCGATCCGGCATGGCCCAAGTACTGTAGGTGTATAAGCCTTTGAATTTTAAAATTATAGGCCTGGTTAAGCCTGGCCTATATAAATTAGGCCTGGGTAAACTTGCTTTTTTACCAAAGTCCAAGGGTCTGGCAGACTGTCACGCCCCGGATGTCCACGTTTTTCGGGCTCGTTAACAGACCTGTCGTATATATAGAAATTTTTCGTGTATATACAAATAGAACATCTTGGCCTCGCCAATTTTGATGTACAGTGATGATATAGTTTTACTATTGTTTGTAGTGCTCCAATACATGTTGAATGCTGGTTGTAGATTTTAGAACTGGTTTTTGGGCTGATTCTTTGTTTAGACCTGTTTTGCTACTATTCTGATTTGTTGACGCTTCGTTCGGACAGAAAAAAAAACTCTGCCCGTTCGGCAGGTCTTTTGACGTTTCAGTGGGCTTCTGTTGTGAAATCAGAATGTGACAGGTTAAGGTGGTATTAACACTATAATGTCCTAACTTTCCAGGGGGTCACCCATCCTAGATCTACTCTCGTCCTAACACGCTTAACTCTCTTAACCTCTTGGACTTAGCCACCACCTAAAATGTTTAAGCCGGGTTAAGAGTTTTAGCCTTATTATATCTCATATATAGGACCACCCGGGGTCTCACATTCTCCCCTTCTTAAACCCTGACGTCCTCATCAGGCTCAGTTTTACAAGTATCAGGTTATGTGAGATTCGTCTAGCTAATTTAAACCGACCTTATGGTGAGCTGCGTTATACCCACAACAGTTAACTGTATGAGAGCCTCACTCTCCTCACTGTATAATTCTAACTCTGCTGAGACTTATCTCACACTTTCGGCTGGTAATTGGCTCTGATACCAACTGTAACGCCCCAACTTCCCACGAGATCACATATCTTAGGACTACTCCTACCCTAATACGCTTAACTCTCTTAACCTCTTGGGCTTAACTACCACCCAAAATGTTTAATCCGAGTTCAGAGTTTTAGCCTTATCTATAAACCTATATGAAGTCATAATATTTCTTGCTACGTGGTAAGTTATCTTTCATTCTTATAGCCCATCTTTGAATTAAACTACTTCTTATCTATAATCTATAACTTTTCCATATTTAGAAAGAACAAAATGAGAAATTCAATGATTAGTAACTGATATGGATATATAATCACAATAATAACTATAGTTTAATATATAATTAATACATATAATTAATCCAATGTTTCATATATATAATAATCTTTTTGGCTTCAATGATTAGTAACTGAAAGTAATTAGCTTCATGCTCTACTTTAAACAAATAAAAAATTTTAAATTAATGCACATTTAATTTGATCGTTTTTCTTTCTAAAAATGGAATCTTTAAATAAAGTTTCCAATAATGCTTTTTTAATTTCGCAGCTCATCTAATAGAAATTAAATAAGAGAATTAAATCCTCCATTTACTCTTTTCTATATTGGCTCTTCTTTTTAATAGATAACACTTATAAAAATTTTCAATTTTAAGCACACTATAAATATGGACTATAGTAGAGTGAAAAATTTGTCAAATTTTTGGTTTACAATATTATTTCTTTTCTTGCCTTCCCAATTAGATTACCTTTTTCTTCTTTTCTTTTTCTTTGTTATGCATTCATAGCGTCCTAATTTTTTATTTTTTTTAGCCAATTCGCGCCATTATTCTTCATAAAAAAAGTAGATTAATCTGATCAAATTAATATATTTATTTGATTAGAGAAGAAGATACTCAATTAAAAATTTAGTGTAAGTTAACCAATTAGTTTTTTTTTTCTTTATTTTTTTCTTTTTTTCTTTTTTTCTTTTTTTTTTTCCTAGAAAGCTCAACTCGTGCTGCTTTATTATGTAACTTAATTAAACTACTGGATTGTCGTTGTTGCCTGGATGCTATTAACTATTTCTTACCGAAAGCATTTTGGGTTATTTTATGGATTTGTCCGACGTCACTGGGGACTGCGGAACATCTTCCTTTTGTGTTAATCATTATAATGTAATAAGACAGGGTTAGCGGATCAGGATCAGGGAGGGATGACGGCCGGCCGCCTGTTGATGATGATCTCACGACCACGTGCCGCCGGTCGAAAGCATGAGCGAGCATCCATCCGTTGCTGCCGCCGCCGCCGCCGCCGTCGAAATACATTCTGTCCACACTGCATTTCAAAATCCATATTTTCTATTAATTAGAGTCTCTTTTTAATACCTTCGGGATGCATGCTTTCCAGTTTTCAAGCTGCGGCGCGTGTTGTGAGGGAGCTGTACTCTTTTATCACGTGTAATCGTTCAACTAAATTTCTATCTTGTCATGAAAATGCCCCAATCAAATAAATCGATTGAAAATAAAGTTTTTAATTAATTCTCGATTCTTTAATTTGGTGAATAGAATTTTGTTCAGTTGAAACTTTCGATTATCTCGGTACCTAGGAAACTGGTACTTCTTTGATTTAATTAAAATCAAATCTCGTNATATATATATATGACCACAATGCCCCACTAACATTAAAAAATTTGACAGTTAGAGAGGGCATTTTGGTCAAAATAAAAAATATTTTTATATTTTTAAAAATATTTAAATTTTTTTAAAATCTATAAATACTCCTACAAATCTCCAAATTCATCACAATAAATAATTCTTCATTTATTTTCTTCTGCAAAACTAATTTTTTCTACTCATCAACTTTCAATCTAAATTTTTTTATATCCATTTGCTATGCAAATATTTTTAATTTTTTCTATCAACTTTTTTTTTTATAAAGTTTTTCCACAATCTTACCACACAAGCCCGACCAAAGTTTTAGTTTGGAGCTGCAGAATTAAGAAAACAAGACAAAGGAGATCATGAGTCTATATCTTCAGATATAACAGAATCAACTATCTAATAAAAGAACACCAACACTTGAGGCATACTAAAGTGCAATCTCCCTGATCACCTCGCTATCGCCTATTACTCGTTGCGCCTCTTCTTTTTTTATTTGATATCTCTCTTTAGTACATGCCTTTTTCTTAAGTAAAAATAATGATGTAATGAATACAAAAATATGTTGGTTTTTTTTTTTTCTATTGTTTGCTAGTAGGTTGTATAAACAATACCATTTTATTTTAAATATATTTTAATTTTTTAAATTTTTATACTTTCCTCCAATGTAATTACGTAACATGATTAATTCAAAATTTATATATTTTTTATTTTTTTTAGAATATCAATTTTTGTCCAAATAATAAAAAAATATGAAAAAATAATATTAATTTTATATTAAAGTTGGTTATTGGATCAAAGAAATTTAAATTAAAACATTTATATTAAAAATCTATAAAATTGAAAAGTTAAAATTATTGATCTCTAAGTTTTAAATTTTATATAATATTAATTAATAATATTAAAAAGTTAAATTTATTGTTAGTGTTTTAGTTTTTTTTTTTTAATTTACACACTTTTTAAAAGAGTTTTAAAAAAGTTGGGTCTAATTATGTAACTTAAAAACTATAAATCAAAACGTTATAATTTAAAAACTAATTATCTCTTTTTTAAAAAAAACAAAATAAAAATATATAAGAAAGGACGATCAGTAAGAAATGGAAAAAAAAAAATCCCTATTACTGGGTTGGCACGAAGCCCAGCTCGGCTCATGCCGGGCGGATTAGGGGTCGGGCGGGGCCTTTCCCTCTAAGCAAACGGACCCGCACGGTCGGCCGGGACGACCCTCGGCCTGAATCGGCCCAGGTAGGTGGGTCGTGCTAGCCCGGCACGGCCCACATTACACTCCTACCATGGGACAACTTTTGTCATGTCATGACAAATTATTATATTATTCTCCTTACGGTCTATTTTTCTATATGAAAACCTTTTTTCACATATATTTTAATTCGCTCAAATGCTAAGATCACAATAATAATGCAACCTTTGAGGCCTTGCTGTGATTGATATACGAATTTCTTGAGTAATACATTCTTTTTATTACTTAATATTTGGTATATGAATACAAGTAGTATATATGGTCACATGTCTAAAAATAGTATACTATATTTAGCCTCAAAGCCACTTTATCGGAATAAGATAAAGCACATGGCAAGTGAAACAAATTATATATTCCAATAACTTACTTATGAATGCCAAGACTTTACAATTAAGCAAATAAAACGATTTCTTATAGATTGTAATTATTGAAAATTGGATGGATCGTCCGTTATATGTTACCAATAAAAATGCACGAAAAAATAGAAAAAGCCAAAGCCGACTAGTAAAAGAAATAAATATAGAAGGAAGATACTAAAATTTACGTAGTTCAATAATTACCTACATTAATGGGGAGAGTGAGTCATGAAAAGAGCGAGAGAGATGCATTTTTATATGAAAAAATAAAGTACAAGCTTAATTATGCTTTCTCTAGATAAAAAAATAAAAATTTTATGGTAAATCCCACCTCTCTCTTGTTCCAACGAAAACTCCAAGAATAATCAAAAAGCCTTTAATTTCGCAAGATCATAACCGACAAGACTAAATTAGAAAAATATAGAAATCTCTTACTAAAGTTTTTTAAGTCTCTATGCACCATGCACCATAGCCGTACGGTTCACATACATGCGTAAGAAACCGAATATATTGAATATATATGGAAACCAATCCAAATCCAACTAGGATTAGAGTTCCATATAGATAAAAACCATATAAGAACCCGAATATATCGAACTTTGATTTTTTTTTTTTTTTTTAATATACCCATAGTCGAAATCATTCTCATTCAGCATATACTAAACTCGGCTTGCTGAAATTTGGATTCAGATAAAATCTGAGATATTCGTACCCATTGACATTTCTACTGTCATTTTAGAGGCATGAATGCTGATTAAGACATTTCTTACCTGCACCGCGTGCCTCAGAATTTTTAGGCCTTAGTTGCAGCGTCTTACTGCACAAGCTTCTTCCATGGCTTAGTGGTTGGGAAGGCGCTTTCATTTGTGCTATTTTGGCCTAATTTGATTAATGATTTCAACTGGTCGGTTTAGCGCATTCCGTGGAATCAGAAAGTGCTATTGTTGTTGAGATACAAGCGTGTACTGAGACGGTCAAGTGGTTTCTAAATAATCGGCTTAATATGAAGTGCTTAATTTACATAGATTCGACGATTATCGTTCATTCCTGCTTGTATAAGAGGGGCCGGCATATCTCGATTTCACTGCAAGTAGTTCTAGATATAGTTTATTTTCACAACGTGCTGATAAACTAGCTAAAAAAGGGACCTTGTTTCACGCGGATTTTCTAGTTGGTTTTCTTTCAAAGAGTTTGAGGAGTCTGTGATTGTTTATCTATATATCACGGACACTTCTATAAGCCTCCCATATACGTATCGGACACGCGCGTGTTCGTGTTAGATACGAGTTCGATGTGAATAATTTTTGGACGTGCGTTTAATGCCGATTTATAGTGCAACAATTTAAGAAAATATATATATTTTTTATTTTACTTTTTTATGCATATATAATATAAGACGATAAATATTTTTACCTTTTGATGAATGTATACAAATTTTTTTGACAAAAGAAATAAATTATGTATGGTGAAAATTTTCTCTTCTTAAAATATATGAACTATTAATAAAAATTTTATTAACTTTCATTTATATGAAAAATATAATAATATTTTATTAAAATTAATATTTTATATATAATAATATATATTATTATATTAATAATATCATATTTTATTAGCGGTGTTGATGCATTGTATTTGTCCTAATTTTTTGAAAGTTGCCGAGTTGCAGTGTTCGAGTTGTATCATATTTCGTCTCTTGTGTCAGTATCTATCACGTCTAACTGTTTATCCTATGAAATAAATGCCTTAGCTTCAATTAAAATTGTCTAAATTGGGTACGGATTCGCATAAACGTTTGGATATCCACATCCATTGACAGTAGTAGTAGGTTTGGTAACATGATAACTTAGTAAGGCACCAACTGTTGTACTTTGAAAGGTCACCTAAAAAAATAAAATCTGAAAGTGTTTTCAATTTTTTTTTATTTTTTATTTTGTGGTATAAGATTATAAAAACAATCGTCATTAGGAAAAAATATGATTTTTTTTAATGTAATAAAATAATGGTGAGAGGAAGTTTCTTTCTTTTTCGCTACTTAGAAAATGAGAGTAAGTCAACAAAAAGACTTGGTCCGTTGACGATTGACCGTTGACCCATGACTCAGTATCCTCCCCCCTCTTTTATTTAGGCCACTAAAAAAAAAATTTCTACAAATAGCAGGAAAAACCCAACCATACACACACTACCTTGTATAATCTCTCTCTCTCTCTCTCTCTCTCTCTCTCTTAAAAAAAAAAAGGAAAAAAAACTATATATACACTGTGGGCTTCAAGTAATTAGTTCTCTCTTAAGAAGATGGTTAAGGTAAGTTAAATGTTTGAGTGTTGTGTTATTAAGTTTGAGTTGCTTTATACATTCTTGTAAAGTTCTAATGAGATAAATTAATTAATTAGCTATATTAACTTGAGTTATTTATTGTGTTAATTTGTTGATTAATTAATGCAGCAAAAGATGGTTCTTAAGCTGTCAATGGAGGATCCCAAGAAGCGCTCAAAAGCACTTCAAATTGCTGCTGGATTCACTGGTAATTAATTAATTAATTAATTAATTATTTACCCACTAATTAATTAAGATCCCAATTCTCTCTTACGCTTTACAATCAAGTAGTTTATTTCAAAAATGGAAAATGCTTTGGGTTACCCACAAAAATAAATTAAGCTCACTAAGGCTATGTATGATTGGGGGTTAACACGTACTCTTAATTAATTAGGAAATATTTTTTTTTAATTTTTTGAATAACTACTTGTTCTAAAATATATGTAAGAATAAGTTCAAAATTGTGTTTGGTTAAAAATTCTTTTATTCTTAAGAATAGTTAAAAATATGTTCCGCAGTTATCTCAAAAATAAAAAAGAATAATAATAAAAAATATATATATATAAACTATGCAAAATGATATGATGTTTTTAACATATTATATGCTATAATACGTGCTATTTTATTTATAATTAATACTGGTAGTGCTTTTGTTACTAATAACGATAACAAAAATAGATATTACTATTACTATTATTTGTATTATTATAAATATAAGAAAAACTAAAGTAAAATATTATTATTATTGTTAATTATGTGTTATATTTATTTTATTTAGCCAAGTATAAGCATGATTATATCTTTCTTTAGTTTTAATTAGCTAGATACAAGCACTACAACAAAATAGGTTTTAGAAGACGCTTTTTAGATGATACTTTTTTCTAGCATCTTCAATATTTGGCATATGCCGACATCACGATTAAGTATCGCCAATAAACATGAAAATTTTTCGACGCTATATTAAAACGTCAGTATATTTATTCCGACACGTTTTACCTAACGACTCTTTACTCGACGCTTTAAAGTGTCGCTGGTTATTATTTGAAGTGTCCATAAGTATAAGATTTGTTATAGTAAAGCAAGAGAATAGACTTATGGTTCTGCTATGCAGTACTCCTCATTAATAATTTCAGCTAAGTTTGATTGTACTGCTAACTTTTAGGTGTAACATCGACATCGTTGGAAGGCGATCGGATCGTAGTAGTCGGCGACGGAGTCGATCCAGTAACCCTAACGGCCGCACTGAGAAAGCGAATGGGCTACGCAGAATTGATCAGCGTCGCAGTTGTTGAAGAGAAGAAAGAGGAAAAGAAAGAGACCGCGATGAAGAGCGTTCAACCAACACCCCTTCCATATCATAATTTTACAGTTGTGCCACCATACCCATACCCTTACCCATATGCTGTTCAACAAGATTGTAGCTATGACAATTCTTGTACAATTATGTAGGAAAAAATATAGCCTAGCAATTGAATTTGCAATCAAATTTCACCTCATGTAATTAAGAATTTGAGTTTGTATTTTTTGAAAGGTACAATTATATGAATTTGTGGTTATAGTAAATTGTTGTTAATTAAGATCATCTCCGTTTTTAGTTTGTATAGGTCGAGGACCATCTCTAAATTTTTCCTGTTTATATTTGTTGGGAGTTTTACAATTTTTTTTTTGGTCTAATTTTTATATATTATTTGCAAATATCAATTTTCTTTTGTCAAATAGCTCTATAAAATTTTCTTCATAAAAATCGGTTATCATCTAAAACTCAGCCAAACGCTCTACACCTTTTAACCAAAATTAATTTTCCAAACAAAAATTAATTCTGTAGAAATTACTTTTTCAGAATTTAGGCCAAACAAACTCTTATTATCTGATGGCAGAACATCATCATGTTCAGAATCATCTGTGATATCCAAAGTAGATTGATTTTTAATTTTGACAATTAGATTGTTTAAAATTTATCAACTATTTTAGTAGATTCCTCTCCTCAAACGAAATTTCTAGTTGAATAGTTATTTTAGTCGTTTGTTTTGCACATAATTTTGTATAGCCTGGAAATACAATGAAACTTACTTTTCTTATTTAGTTATGATAATTATGCATCACAATTGAAGAACGAGGGAAATAAGTCTTCAATTTTTATTTATTTTTTATATATTAGAATAGAAAAAATAAATTTTCTTGTGTTTTAAAAATTTAAAATATTATGTGGATTATAAATGGTCAAAACAATTGTATAATTAGTAACATTGATTGGGCAGAAGATTGAATTTCTTATTTAATAAAATTTAGTAAATCTAATTACCAAAATTAAAAATTTGGCCATCTATTTACAAAATGTGCTGAAGTTCTCAACATTTTTATTTACAAAAGTTGGATGTAAAGATTATCTTAATCTTTTATAAAGCTATCAGATTTCTATTAGGGTGCGTTTGGTTCGCGCTACTTTTTAAAGATTCCTAGTAATCCAATGGGAATAAAAAAATATGACGGTGTTTGGCTAAACGCACTAAGTAATCTAGTTGGTAATATTGGATTCACTTGGGAATAAGATTCACCCCAAAGTACTAATCTCATTCCCTTGAGGGAGGGTAGGTATCCTCATATTAATGGATTGGGGTAATCATAATATGTCTAATCTCTTTCTTTCTTCTTACCCGCCGGCTAATTGATATCATTTTTCTTTACACTCTAACCTTATATCTCTCTCTAAACTTATTTTTCTCTCTAAAATTCAACTTTTTTTTTTCTCTCTAAACTAAGCTTTCTCTCTCTCTCTTTCTAAAATTTCAACTCTTTCACTCCCTCTAGTTTCGACTATATTTTTCTTTCTATTTTTTTAATTATGCTCTCTCTCTAACTTATACTCTCTCTCATTTTTTTCTAAAAAGATGTTGAAACTTTTGGTAAATTTATCTAAAATTAAATAAATAAATAAATTAATTAATTGTATATTTTTTGTAATATTAAATAACATGGCTAATTAATATTACCGTGCGAACCAAACACAAGAATTCTACATTCTTAGTAATAGGATGAATATGAATAAGATTCTCGGATATCTTTTATTCCTAGTAATCTTTCATAATGCGAATCAAACGCACCCTTATGTCAGTGTACATTTATGTAGGATTGGCCCACGGTATTACTTTTGTCATATCATGGCAAATTATAATATAATTGTAGCATACGGAAATTTTATAGAGAGCAAATATGAATGAGATATCCCATGTGGTGCTAATTGGAAGGATCTCGGGAGTGAAAGATGAGTTAGTATTTGCCGTTGGGTTTGAGTATAAATAAGAACTAGCTATTACAGGAATATATATAAGTATGAGGATAAGAAAAATAGCGTTTGGAATAAAATTGGATTGTTCCCGGAAATAAGAATAATTTTAAGTAGTTTTATATAGAAAATGGAGGTGTTGGTAGGGATAACCGAGAACTACTATTCTCGGATAAAAAATTAGCGTTTGGATATAAAGGGGGGACAAGGGCCTATTCCTATCCCTATCCCCTAACCAAACGCTATCCCCTAACAGTTTGGTTCGGGTATAAACAAGAACTAACTATTACAGGGATAGGTACAAGTATGGGGATAAGAAAAATAGTGTTTGGATGAAAATTGGGTTGTTCCCGGGGATAAGAACAATTTTAGATAATTTTATATAGAAAACGGAGGTGAATAACCGAGAACTACTATTTTCGGATAAAAAATTAGCGTTTGGGTATAAAGGAGGGGATAAGGGCTATTCCTATCCCTATCTCTTAACCAAACGCTGCTAAAAAATTAGCGTTTGGATTTAATGGGCCAGTACCAGACCAAGGTCTAATTAATGATTATTGATGAGAATTGTGTTTAAAATGTACGACTTGCTAGAACTTGAAGTTGTAGAAGAGGGCGGGTGAAGTTCTAAGTGAAGGACGGTAGAGATGGTTATTTAGTGCACTGCAATTTTACAAATTAGTGAAATTTCGGTAAAATATTGTATTTAACACAATTTAGATTGTTGAGGTTGCGTTTGAGAAGCGTTAGAGTGTTTTCTCTGCCAAAACGGGGCGAAAGCGGCACGTAAGGGGAGTTTGGAGTGCAAAATGTGCACAATATGCAAAAAAAGAATTTTTTGTTGTGTATTGGTACTAAATTTGAGCATTGATACTCAATAGAAAAGTTAGAAGATTTATCATTCGGATAATTTGAAGAACTTTTTTGGAGTACCGGTATACAGCTGTCTACTGTTACTAAATATGAGTACTGGTACTCAATATTGCGAGAGCCAAAACTGCACAGGTTGTAAATTTTTTGTTTGGAGAACTTTTGGAGATATTTTTAGCATCTATATATGCTCCTTTTTCCTTCTTCCTCCTCTCGTTCTTTTCCACTATGAGAGAAAAGTGAGTCTCTACCCTTCTCTTTTTCTTCTTCACGTTTTCTCCTATTTTCCCCACCCATCTTCTTATTCTTCTTCATTCTTTCCCACTAGAAGCTTCAAACAACCAAAAGCTTGGAGTCGGAGCATGAGGCTCGAAAGAGGGGTGTGTTGGAGCTTTCAATCTTCAACTCTAGCAACTTGCACCTTGTTTGGAATGGGTACAAGATGGGGTATAAGGGGCTTATACCCAATCTTGTATCCAAACAAGATTCAACACAGGTGGGAACTGTTGTTCCCACCTTAGCGGGTTATCCCTGGTGGGAACAAGCTTGGGAACCCACTTGGGGGAAAGAGAAAGAGAGACATTTTTATTTTAAATTTAAATTTAAATTTAAATTTAAATTTTTTAAATTTATAATTTTAAAATTTAAACTTATAATTTAAAATTATAAATTTAAAAGTTTAAATTTTAAATTTTATATTTTAAATTTTATAATTTTAGTTTTTAAATTTTAAATTTGCTAGTTTATATTTTTGAAATTTAAATTTGGTCTTAGATTTAAAATTTAATATTTAAAATTATAATTTTAAATTTAAATTTTAAATTTTAAAATTTAAAAGTTAAAATTTTTAATTTTCAATTTAAAATTATAAGTTTAAAATATAAAAATTTAAATTCAATTATAGGGATAATATCATTATAACTAACAACTATTCCTCTTATTTCCAATAACCATCTAAACTCAATTTTTCTAGTTCCAGCTTATACTTACATTTTCATCCAAATAAAAAAATATCCCTGTTGTTACAAAAATTCATACTTGTATCTATCTCCGGTATAACTAGTTCCTACTAATTCCTGAACCAAACGGAGCCTTATGTTTCATTTAAAGTTTGAATTGAGATTAGTAGTTATGTTTAAACACTCTAATTTGGTGGATTTGAGAGTAGATTAAAGATTTTCTAGTTTATATCAAATTAGGGTTAAATTGGTGATTTCTAAATATGGGTCCGGACCTTGTAGGGAAGGTCCGGACCTTGAACCTGTCATGAACTTTTTTTTATATATTTTTTTTAATTCTAATCTAATTCTAATTGCTTCCAAATCTACAAATAAGATGTGGGGGTGTCTTTAAAAGTTAGTTAAAAATAAATTATCTTTTAGAAAACCCTAAAGCAATAAGTTTCTCTAGGCACAATTAATTAACTTACTTTTTGTCACCATATAATTTGTTTCTTTCATGAAGGTGGGAATGCGTATTCTTTATTCTAGTCAAAATTAGTCATCTCAATTTTGCATACGAACCTGACTCTTTTGTATTATTCTAGGGAAAACTTCAAAAATCCCCCCGTGGTTTCGTAGTTTTTCACTTTGCCCTCCTGTGGTTTAAAGTGTATCAATTTGCCCCCCTGTAGTTTCGTTTTTATCTTTTCAGTAGTTTTTTCGTTAATATTTCATTAAATTATATACAAAAAACTTCAGATACCCATCTAGATTTATCAAATATTCACTTTAGTACCCCTTAATTTTAACTTTATTACTGATTTAATAAAAAAAAATAATGAAATTGATAAGAAAAAGAGAAAAACAAAACCACAAGGGGGCAAAGTGAGAAACTACGAAACTACAGGGGAGTTTTTTGAAGTTTTTTCATTATTCTATCTAGTAAACCACATGTGTTTTAGGTAATCAAATAAATCAGATCTAGAAAAATCGAATGACTTCTCTACTATTATTAAAGTTCGCTACTTTTTGCTATTAAGGTAACTACGTGTTAATATTATTTTTTGGCCATTTACTATTTGAAAACTACTAAGTTTCAAGTCATGATATATGCAAAAAGAAGAGTCAACTAAGGACAATTCCGTGTGGAAAGGATCCATGTGTTTAGTAGTCCTTTGACCCATTGACTCCACACAAACCACTCCTCTCTCTCTCTCTCTCTCTCTCTCTCTCTCTCTCTCTCAAGATCTATAAGTATGCATAGCAGGGACCTTATAATTTGCAAACCCAGTGTTATATTGATTGCTTCATATACACACCTCTCTCTCTCTCTCTCTCTCTATCTCTCTCTATATATTTCTCTCTTTCTCCCTAAAGAAAAGGAATATACCTGTAGTTATATCTCTACCAAAATGGTTAAGGTAAATTAAGTTCTCAATGAGCTTTATTGTACAGCTTAATTATCTACCTAATTGTGTTTGTCCATTAAAGTTGATTAATTATTGCAGCAAAAGATGGTTCTCAAGGTCTCAATGGAGGATCCCAAGAAACGCTCAAAGGCACTTCAAATTGCTACTCGATTTATTGGTAATGATCAATTACAAACAAAGATGACATTAATTTTTTCCTCTTCTCATTTTTGCAAAAGACAATTTTAAGTTTAATTCAATTGCTAAATATTTATGTTTCTTAATGGTTGGATTTTTATAGGTGTTATATCCGCATCGTTGGAAGGCGATAAGATCGTGGTGGTCGGCGACGGGATCGATGCGATCGCTCTAACGACAGCGCTGAGGAAGCGAATGTTCTACGCAGAATTGATCAACGTCGCGCCTGTGGAGGCTAAGAAAGAGGAGAAGAAGGAGGAGAAGAAAGAGGAGAAGAAACCAACACCACCCCTCCCATATCATAATTTTGCAGTGGTTCAACCATACCCATACCCATACCCATATGTTGATCAAGAGTCTAGTTATGACCCTTGCCGTATTATGTAGAAGAAGATTATTATGAGTTAGTAAGGGAACCAACCCAAAAATGTGTTCTCCTTTTGTTTGGTGGTTTTGGGCTTTTAAGATACTTACTAGGCTAGGGAGCAATTTTGAAAATTTTCAATCAAATTTCCATCTATTGTGATACTATGTATTTGGTTTTGAAAGGTATAAAAATGTGAGTTTGTGGTTATTATTGACTTGTTATTGGTTATGACATCTTAAGATCTCTCTTACTAGCTTAAAAATGTCAATATCCTCTCTCGTGGTGGTTGTCAGATTGGGCTGAATTACGATCGAAGATCAAGGGTGTTATGTCTTTGTTCAAATGAAGCGTGAGAGTAAATTTTTCTGACAAAATGATGTTCGTTGTTCGCAAGACGAATAGATGGTCTATTGTATAAAGTGTGAGAAATTTCTGTAATTTGTTGATGCGGAAGAGATCTAACTGTTCTCTAAAAAATTGAAAGTTCGTTTACTTGATAAAACTTATTGATGTAAAATATTAAGTATTAAAGGTCGAGATTGTCTTTTACCTTTATAAATTAATAGGATCGTTGTCATATCAATATAGGGTTAAAATTTTCCACTCTAAATGATACTAGCTAATGGAGTTTTGTTTGAATATATGAACATCTTATATGAATTTTTTTTTATGTTTTTCACTTATAACTTGAGAGTTATATAATGCATCATACATGCAGCATCGTAGTTATTTTTTTCAAAATAAGACAGCACCTCGTTAGTCGGCCGCATGCACAGTGACTTATAGAGAAGATGAAAGCAAAATTTTCAAGTTGGAATCATATAAGAAATCTCCTGTCACAAAATTATTGCTAAAGTAGTGAAGATACCACGCGTTGCGGCGGGTCGATTTTATAAAAATAAATAAAGTTAAAAATTTTAGAATTAAAAAGTCAAAAAATAAAAACATACAAATAAAAGAAACTAAATAAAAAACTGCTATAGTGAAAACATAAGAATAGAAATGTAAAACGGATAAAAAATATAAGAATAATAAATTATATTTATAATAGCAGTAAAAGTTGAGGATTAAAATATTATATGTATCGTAGTTCGAGCCAAAATTGCAACTAATTAAAGTATGAGACCGAAAGCATCACATAGCTTATAATTTGAGTAAGAAAATATAACCCATTAAATTTGAGGACTAAAGTGTCACGCGTCTTGTAGTTTTAGAATCAAAAATGTAATTTGTTCTTTTTATATTTTAATTTTATTCCAAGTGAAGATAGAGTTAAGTATTGATCTGTTTTGTTCAATCAGTAATTATATTCACAAAACGAATATGTTAAGCTATGTGATGCTTTCTAATATTAGATTTGATGTCACACCCCAATAATGACATCAAATCTAATATTTTAATTTTATTCCAAGTGAAGATAGAGTTAAGTATTGATCTGTTTTGTTCAATCAGTAATTATATTCACAAAACGAATATGTTAAGCTATCTAATAAATTTTAATATTAGATTTGATGTCACACCCCAATAATCCCATACCAGATATGAATGTGGATGTGATTGGGTATATAAGAGACTTAGACACTAGTAATAATAACTGTGCTTAAGTATTTTGGGCCGATGTTTGGGCCCAACGAATTATTTTTGCTAGTGGCTTGGATCATTACATTTGGTATCAGAGCCAATTCACCAGCCGAAAGTATGAGATGAGTTTTGGTTGAGTCAGGGTCGGTGATTGACAAGCTAAGTTAGGGTCTGAATGACAAAGACTAGCGAGACGAGTCTCACATCGCAGTCTCACATCGCTTGGTGATCTTGGGCTGTGT
This sequence comes from Ananas comosus, assembly GCF_001540865.1. Classification (NCBI taxonomy): domain Eukaryota; kingdom Viridiplantae; phylum Streptophyta; class Magnoliopsida; order Poales; family Bromeliaceae; genus Ananas; species Ananas comosus. Next base: position 1,635,520 of record NC_033639.1, on the reverse strand, counting down.
GTATGATTGGACTGACGAGGGCGTCAGGGCCATAACGGGGGGAGTTTGTCACGCCTCAATAATCTCACATCGGATATGAATGGGAATGTAATTGGGTATATAAGAAACTTAGACACTAGTAATAATAACTGGGTTTAAATATTTTGGGCCCAACGAGTTATTGTTACTAGTGGCCTGAATCGTTACATTTGAATCAATCAATAATATTTTTACTTCAAAATTTGACTGCTTCTTTTAGCTTTACAATTTAGTTACTATGCTTCATGTAATTAATATTCATAACTATATTTATTAAAATAAATAATTAACTTAAACTTCATCAATTTTTTTCTTTTATTTTTCAATATACAATCTATATGTAATTGATTAGTATAATAAAACTAAAATTTATACTTAATAATATAATCAAAACTATTTTAAAATATGTATAAATATTTATGTATTTTAATTTTTAAATAATAAAAGCGGAAGAAATTAAATTGTATTAAAAAAAAGTCTAACTTTATAGTCTAAATAAAGAAATATAAAATAAAATAAAAAATTAAAAAAATGAGCCCACTTCTAGTGGTCCCCACACACCGCCAACCCCAGTGGGCACCTAAAATATCATTGCTTGTTGGGGGCAATTCTGTGGCCAAAAATATTCCATGCACGACATGGTACCGGCGGAAACGAGCCGAGCTTGAAATTAATTTCGAGCCTAAATTTACGCTCAAGTTTGGCTTGAAATTAATTCAAGCTGAGCTCGAGCAATTCTAAATTTGAGTCGAGCGAGCTCGAGGCCTAAATGAGCTGCTTGAAATTTTTAACCTCCTGCAATCTATAGTTTAATTTTTATAAAACATTATCTAAAATTTGATATAAAAAAAAGCTAATAAAAATCTAATAGTTTAACCTACAAAATAAATGAACAAAATACGATATTATAATACTAAAAAAATTAGGAAAAGCGACTCTGCGAGGAAGTGAAAAAGAGAGAAAGAGAGCAATTAGAGTAGGATTTTGCTGGTTTGATTTTGTGGGCCCAATAATCTAAATTCTATATACATATAATTAAAATATATAATATATATTATTTTATATAATTAAAAGGAGCTGAGCTAGAATACTATCGGTAGCAAACGGGCTCCGTTACCACCCATTTGTTTTCGATTATAAAGCCTCCAAATTGATGATCGGCACCGTTGAACATGATCTATACCACTTGAAGTATTTAGAAACACTACAACAAAAACGGTCTATAGCGACACTTTTAAATGTCTGTACAGGTCAAAAAAAGTGCTGCTGGCTAAATTACCTACACTTTTAAAAAGTGTTGCTATATGTGGGGTCGCTAGGTATATAGTGACAGTTAAAGAGTGTCGGTATAAGCCAAAAAGAGTGCTGCTAATTTACTAACACTTATTTAAACATTTAGCAACCGCCGGAACTCTATCTCGTTGGCTGCGGCGGCGGAGGATGAGGAGAGGGAAGGGCTCTTTGTCTAGAATTTCAGTGGATTGAGCAAGGGGAGAAGGGGAGATGGTAATCGATTTTTCTTTTTTTTTTTTTCTTTTCTATTTGTAATCGGGCCGAATGGGCTGGGTGGGGTGAGTTGAGTAGAGTAACTTCTTATTTTTGGTTGGATTAGGCTTTTTATTTAGGCATTAGTAGATTTTTTTTTAAAGTTTTGATATAAATGTGACACTTATACAAAAGTGTCCCAAACATGTTTCGCTGTACCCTAATTCTGTTGTAGTGAAATCAAATGTCATTCTTTTTCGATATTGTTCTCTTGTCCATCAAATGGGCATAAAAATGAGCGGCTGAAAATTAATATCCTCTAAAAAGTGATGATATAAATTTTGTAATCAAGATCGAGAGTATAGATCCTATTCTAAATAGGTTAAAAAATTTTCTAACCAAAATTTAATTGATTTGGATAGCTTTACACCGTTGAATGAGAAAACGCCTCATATCTACCATTAAAATTACAAATTTTGAAACCCTTTGATCATTAGGTCAATGATGTCGAAATGATTTGAATTTGGTTTCTAGATACTTCAAGTGGTATAGATCATGTTCAACGGTGTCGATCGTCAATTTAAAGGCTCCATTATCAAAAACAAATGGGTGGCAACGGAGCCGGTTTGCTACCGATAGCATTCCTGCTCAACTCTAATTAAAAGATATATTATATAGAATTATATATATATATATATATATATATAGAGAGAGAGAGAGAGAGAGAGAGAGAGTTTGGCTACTATATATATTTTTATGAGTACAAACCCCTTTATACTAATAAGTTTTCGATCGTTAGATCTATCCTTTTGACTATTTCCATCCGTTAAATCATACTATTCAATGAACTACCTGCTCAATCTTAGGGGACCACTATCATTCTAATCACATATCCAACGGCTGAAAATTTATAAGTATAAAGGGGTCTATACTTATAAGAGTATAGTAGCCTGAACCTAGCTATATATATAGAATTAGGCTACTATACTATTAATAGTACAAACCGCTTGCTATTAGGTTTTCAGTCCTTAGATGAAGGGATGTGCGGTCAGGATAATAGTAGCCCCTTAGGGTTGAGTGGGTGGCTAGTTGAATAGTATGATCTAACGGATGAAAATGACCAAAAAGATAGATCTAACAGCAGAAAACTCGATAGCACCAAATACTTGATACTATCGATAGTATAATAGCCGGACTCTATACATGTAGGCAGATCTAACGGTAGAAAACTCAATAGTATAAAGCGCTTAGTACTATGGATAGTATAGATAGTATAGCAGCCGGACTATATGTATATAGAGAGAGAGTCTGGCTACTATATTATCGATAGTATCAAATGCTTAGTGCTATCGAATTTTGTGCCGTTAGATCATATTATTCAACTAACCACCCACTCAACTCTAGGGGATCACTATCATTCTAACTGCACATCCNCTCCGTGCTTCCATAAGCATACTAGCCCACTCTATATATATATATATATATATATATATATATATATATATAGTCCAGCTATGGTGCTTGTAAAAGCACCAAACACTTGGTGCTTGTAAGTTTTTTACCGTTAGATTTACTCTACGGATCATTTTCAACCATTAAATTATACTATTTAACCAACCACCCACTCAACCCTATGGGACCCGCATCATCCTAACCGCATATCTCTTAATCCAATAGCTAAAAATCTACAAGTACCAATGTTTTAGTACTTTTAAAAGCATAGGAGCTCAATTTTGTATATGTATATACACATATATATACATATATGTATATACACATGTATATATATATATATAGCGTGCTACCTTTTTCTCAAAAAAAAAGAAAAAAAAAAAGAAAAAACTAGATGGCCAAAAAAATAGCTACGTACATCGATCCCCAGCTGTACACTAATCTTGACATTTTAAGGACAAAAGTAAGGTCTAGTTTTGACATGTGAAGCTTCCTTGGAGAGGTCAGGAGGTTAACAGGTGAAGCTTAGTAAGTCTTGTCTGCCACATAATCAAGTCAAGTCTTCCAAAGGGCCTGATTGGGATTGATATATGGCCTCTTTTTAGCACATGAAGTAAATGATACATTTGGAAGGGCGCAATTTCTTCGCAAACTCATATGCAAAAAACTTTCTATGCGCTAGTTATTCATCAGTAGTGGAGAATATTTGAAATGCCTAATGCATCCCGTCATTAATGACCAGCTACATACTGATCGTCCCTAAAGCAAGTGACAAAGAATTTGGTGATTAATACCCGAAGTCCCAAGTTCGAATTCTAATTGATTCATATTTACAGCTTAGTTTATTTCTAAATGAAATAAACGAGATGGGTATCTCTCAAAAAAAAAAACAAAAATCAAGGAAAAAAAAAAGACCAGCTACATCACCATGTCATAGGGCTGGCAAATGAGAGAGGCAGCTGGTGTTCGACTTGTGTTCGGCTCGATATTCGGCTCGCTCGAGCTCGGCTCGAATTAGTTTCAAGCAAGCTTGAGCCTAAATTTAGGGGCTCGAAATTAATTTCAAACCGAGCTTGAATATTACTCGACTTGCTCGAATTAAGCTCGAAAAGCTCGATATATATATACATATATATGTATGTATATATATATATATTTATATATATTATATATATATATTATATATATTAAGATATATACATTATTATAGATATAGGTATGGTATATATAGTATATATATATATATGTATGTATGTAGTATAGTATATACTATATATATATATATATATGTATGTATATATGTAGGTAGTATATATATATATATTATATATGTATGTATTATATATATATATCATATATTATATCTGTATATATATATATATATATATATAATATATTTATGTAGTATATATATTATATATAGTATATATGTATGTATTATATACATATTATGTATGTATATATATGTATTATATTAATATATCATATAATAAATATGTAATGTAGTATATATTATATATACATCATAATATATGCTACTATAATCTATTATGTATTTATATATATATCAATATATAGTATGTATATATATTATATATATATATATATGTATGTTAATAGATATATAGTATATACATACATCTAGATTATATATATATATTAATATTATATTATATGTATGTATATATAATATATATGGTTATATCATACCGTATATATGTATATATATATCGCTTTTCGAGCTTATATTCGAGCAACGACGATAATATTCAGCTCGGCTTTGAAGTTAATTTCGAGCAGCCTAAATTAGGCTCAAGCTGCCTTGAACACTAATTGAGCGAGCGAAGTCGAGCGAGCGAATATCGAGACGGGGGCACGAACACAAGTTCGAACCGCGCCTCTCTTTTGCCAGCCTCTATGACATGGGCGTGACTGTAGCTGGTCTTTTTTATTTTCCTTATTTTGTATTTTTTTTTTGAGGGATTACATATCGTGTATTTCATTTTAGTATAAACTACTGTAAAGAATCAATTGAATTCAAATAGTTGGGGACTTTTGGGTATTAATCCAAAATTCATTTCACTTGTTGAGGGAGGGATCGAGTATGCTGTGGTCATTAATGACGGGGAATGGCATTATGATTTGCAGTTAATATCTACGATACTGTAGAATAGCTAGCGCATTAGAAGTTTTTTGCATATGAGTGTTGGCGAAGAAAATTGCTCCTTCCAATGTATCATTTATGTCTGGTAGCCTATAACAGATGGCCAATATATATCGCAATCGCATCAGTGCCTTGGGAAGGACCTTGACTTGATTGATGTGGCAGATCGAAGACTTACTAGAGCATCACCTTTAACGCTCTTACCTTGCAAGGAAGCTTCACATGGTGTCAAAACTAACTTACGTTTTGTCATTAAATGTAAGTATAGTGTACTGGATGGGGGATATGTCGTACTATTTTTTTGCCTCTGTTTTTTGTCTTTTTTTTTTTTTTTTTTTTTTTTTTTTTTAGAAAAAGGTAGCACGCTACCTGCTTCATTCATTAGGTCAATGAATTTGGCTACAAAGGGTGAGGCAGCTAGCGCCTCAAGGAGTGACAAAACAAAAGAAAGAGAAACTCTAAAAATATCTGAAAAGAGCTAAAAAGGGCACGCAATCTAACAAAATAAACGGCCTCACCCACGTCTACAAAAATTGGTCCACTCCTTCGCTAGTACACTAGTACGATGTGCCATAGAGGTAGCATTCAAGGTAAGGTTTCAAAAAATAACGTTATTTCTCTCGCACCACAACATCTACCACAGGGCCGCCACAAGTATCTGAGTCTTCAGAGTGTTAGATGTCGACCCCCTCCCAGGTAGCTCATCCCAAACAGAAATGACATCCGCACTAGAGGGGAAGATGTAAGACTCGTCAAGGATAGTAATAAAAAGGAACTTGCTAACCACGCATCTCACCAACAAGTGGTCTACGCTTTCCGGATTTGCGCCACACATGACGCATTCACAGTTACCTGCCCATCCCTTTTTAAGAAGGTTGTCCACAGTAGGCAATCTCTTTTTTAGTACCAACCAAAGAAAGATTTTGACTTTTGTCGAAATTTTCAGTCTCCAGATGGTGTGGGCGTCGCGTCATCTTTGATCCCCCCAGTCCTGATGAACGAATACATTGATTTGACTGTAAATATATTCCCAGAATTCCATCTCCAGAGAATGACATCTGGTTGATTTGTAGTCCGTAAGATAGAAAGGATGTTCTTCAACTCCGAAATCCGATGTTTACAGTGCTGTGTGTTTCTTCTCATTCCTCTCAGAATCAATCTCCATCTCCATCCCGAGGTAGAAAAACAGTCACTAAGTCGCACCTCCTTGCGATGAACCTGAGAATAGATTTCTGGAAAGTACAACTTTAGGGACGCGTCCCCACACCATCTGTTAGCCCGAAAATTGATGAGAATACCGTCCCCCAGCCCGTAACTCAACCCGCATTTGAAAACTTCCTTCAAATCTGAAACATTCTTCCACCAATGAGAGGCCGGACGAAAGGACCGTTGTCTGCCACCACGAATGACACACCTCGCACGGGGAATTTTTATCTTTTGGTTCTCCCGTGGGATAGTATTCATGATGTAGATTAAAGTATGTGTATGTATGGTTATCAGGTATTGCGGATCCATAGCTTCCAATAAACGCAAGCGTCTATTGTTAATTACCCCTATAGAATATTAGGGCACCTTCGATTAAGAGACCTCTGAAATACTGAAGATAAACTGGAATTGGACAAAAGGAAATTTATAATTTATTGCTCAATTACATGGCTTTAACCAAGGGCATACCTTCAGTGTACATGAATAGAGCGTAAAGAAAATGTATTTTTCAATTGTATCTTAGTTATATATTCTAAGATACCCAATATATGGTCAAATTAATTTTGTTGGACTCTATATGTTGTGGAGCTCAACACTATTCACCCTAAGATGAAAGATTGATTAAATTCCATATATATATGCATTGGAATTTAATCAGATTTAATTCAGATTAAACTCTAATTATATGTATTAGAGTTTGATTTGGTTAATTGAACTTTAAATGTATGTAATAAAGTCCAATAGAGTTTGATTTGAGCTTTCATCCTAAATATATGTGTTAGGATTAGCCCCAAATATCTTGAATTAGACTCTAATTTTATATTTTAGAGTCTGATACAATTAGGCTCTAAGTTTATGTATTAGAGCTTAGTCACATTTGATTTTGGTTCATCTCAAGGTGAAATATTAACTAAATCCTAATTATATGTATTAGGATTAGTCAGATTTGATTTAAATTAAACTCCAAGTGTATGTATTGGAATCCAACAAATTAATTTGATCAGATGGTTTGATCAATTCTAAATATAGGTTTAGAATTTGATCAAGTTTGAACATGATTGTGATTTGACTCTAGTTTTATATGCTAGAGAATCGAATATTTTGGGAATTGGGATGTTCGTGAAAATTGAACTTGAGTTTAGTTTAACGACATTTCGGTCGATATCGGATTTAGGTTTAGTTTAACGACGTTTCGGTCGATTGATTTGGTGGATTAGTTTAACGACGTTTCGGTCGATGGTTTGGGTTTGGTTCACAAGGTTTATGGTATTGGGTATATGGGATTATGGTTCATGAACTTAGATATGGTTCATGGGTTTATGGTTCATGGACTTATGGTTCATGGGTTTATGGTTCATGGACTTATGGTTCATGGGTTTATGGTTCATGGACTTATGGTTCATGGGTTTATGGTTCATGAACTTGGTGTATGGTTTGTGGTTTATGATCCATGGCTCATGAACTTGATTTGATTCATGAACTTGATTCATAGTTCGTGGATTTGGTGTATGGTATGGTCCACAGGATTTGGTGTATGGTTTGGTCCATGGTTTTGGTTCAAAGTTCATGGACTTGGTTAAGGTTATGGGCTTGGATATGGGTTAAATGTGTATGGGTTCATGGGTAAATGTATATAGGTTTATGTATATGGGTTTATGGGTTAATGGTTTTAATGAGTTTTGGATAATGGGCTTAGATAGTGGGCCCAAATGGGTTTTGGACTGGGGCCATTTGTAAATGGGCTCTGGGCTTTGGACTAGGCCTAGATTTAATTGGATTGGGTTATAGGTTATGGGTTTAGAATTGGGCTAAGGTTTAATTGGATTAGGTTATAGGATTGGGTTATAGGTAACGGTTAATGGATTTTGAGTGAGGTTAAGGTTAATGGGTTTAGATTAGATTGGGTTAAATGGGTTTAGAGTCAAAGTGTTGATTTAATACGGATGGGTTGAGGTTCAATGACTTAGGTCCATATGATCGGGCCTAGATTCATGTCTCGAGGTTTTATTAAAAAAAAAAATTTTTGATCAATTAAGATTTTCATATACATTTTTTTCAAATTCTGGATTTGAACAACAAATTAAATTTCAATTTAATTTGAAGCGTCTAATGTGATTTTGTCAAAGCTCTCTCTCTCTTTTAGAGTGATCTCTCTTTTTGGTGATATTTTGCAAAAAGCACCATCGATGTTCATCTCGGCATTCCATCGAGCGGTTTGATTAGCACGTCGACGACGAAGTATTTCGTCGAATGATTGGTCGGTAAATGAGAGCATCGCTCTCTTTATAATTCGCCACCGAGCAATTAGCGGGCGAACTTTGTTTGAGAGGAGAGCACCGCTCTCTCTCTCGGATTCGTAGTCGGAGCGGTTGGCGGACATGACTTCATTTGAGAGGAGAGCACCGCTCTCTCTCTCAATTTCGCCGTTGAGCACTTGGCGAGCGGATCTAACTTCATTTGAGAGAAGAGCACCGCTCTCTCTCTTTCTCGAATTTGCCGTTGTTTGAGAGGAGAGCACCGCTCTCTCTCTCAGATTCGCCGTCGAGCGGTTGGTGGGCGGACTCTGGGCACATCGAGCACTTGGCGGGCGGAACCCGTTTGAGAGGAGAGCACCGCTCTCTCTCTCAGGTTAGCCGTCGAGCGGTTGGCGGGCTTTGTTGATGACGGAGCTCCGCTGGGGCTGTGACTTGACAGTGGAGCCGTGGATCTGAGACCGCGACGGAGGAGGGCTGTGACGGCGACGCTCTGCAGCAGTGAAGGGCCACGACAGGGGCGCGGCATCGACGGGGCTGCGGCCTTCGAGGTGGAGCGACGCGGCATCAGAGGGAACTCCTCGGGTTCGAGCCATCAAAGTCGACGACGGCGCGCGGGCGTCGACGGATCGGCCGAGATCACGAGCAGAGTCATGGGCGGCGGCTCGGCATGGGCATCGACGAATTGGCCGCGGGTGGCGCGGCTTCGGGAGGATCGGCCGCGGGTGGCGCGGCTTCGAGAGGACCGGCCGCGGGTGGCGCGGCTTCGGGTGACGGCGACTTCGACGGAGCCTCTGCGTGGCTTCGGGCGGATCGGCCGCGGGTGGCGCGGCTTCGAGTCGAGGACGGCAGCGGGCCTTCGAGCGACTGAGGGCAGCGAGCTCGGTGGAGCGGCCGAGCGGAAGGGTTTAGCGCGGCCGGCTCGACGGTGATGAGGGAGTTTTGAGCGACCTCGTGCGGCTTCAATCGATGGGGGCCGCGCAAGAGGGGGTCTACGCCGGCGACGGGGAACCGCAGTGGAGGAGACGCGCGGCGGGGGAACGCGCGCGCGCCGCGAGGAGCTTCCGGATGGAAGCTCGAGTGGGTCAAGGGTGACGCAGCTTCGAGCGGCTTCGAACGGCGCGGCGCCGCTTCACAGCGGCGGCATCGATGGGGCGGCATCGAGTTCACCAACAGAGAGAGTGAGAGAGAGGATAGAGAGAGAGGTTTGATTGTGGCGTTAATGGAGAAGAGAAAAGATTTTTTTTTTCTTTTTACCTTTCTCTTTTTTTCTTTCGTAGGCAGGGATGGGATTTTTTTTTTAAGAATGGGTTTGAAGGTTCAAAAAGCTCTCTGTTTGATTTTTTTCGAAAGGTATTTATGGGGTGGTTGTAACCAACCTGAGGGAGACGTGCGCATGGATGTGCGGGAGGTTATGGGATCGTGGGCGGTTAGGGGATCGTGGGATGATGGAATCGTGGGTGATCGTGATGGGATTGTGGGATGATGGGTGGTTACGATGAGATTGT
>NC_033639.1:1503348-1625335 GCF_001540865.1 Ananas comosus | reverse complement strand
AGGAGTATGGTGGAGATTGATCATGCAGTGGACTTGCCTAGCTTTGCATAAAACTCGGAGAAGTTTATGTAGTGTTGGCATGGACTGGTTGACTAATACTACGCCACTATCGATTGTAAGAAACGAACGGTGACATTAAGAGCCGGGGCAGCTGGAGGTTTTACCGAGGATCAGTAGTTCCTATTTGCGATGACGATTAGCTCGCTTCTCGATGCTCTGGGAGTTGATATAGTAGAGGCTGGCGTGCCTATTTGGCTACTATTGTGTTGCGGGAGGATGACGCGCCCCTAAGGAATGAGGAATAATTCACGCGTAGTACCGGAATTGAGAGACAGTCGCCAGCGGTAGCTACCAGGCATTGCCTCCTGATAGGGAGATTGAGTTTGTGGTGGATCTCGCTCCCCGGACTACCCAATCTCAAGGCCGCCTATATAGGATGGCACAGCAGAGTTGATAGGAGCTGAAGGCACAATGTGCAAGGATCTCCTGGACAAGGTTTTCGTGAGACGATGTGTCACCTGGGGAGCACGTTTTGTTTGTGAAGAAGAAGGATGTGATCACTTCGTTTGTGTTGGATTATCTGAACTTAATAAAGTCACGATTAAGAACAAGTATCCATTACCGAAGATTGATGATCTATTTGATAAAACTTCAGGGGATCTTGTGTATATTCCAGAATCGACTTGCAGTCGGGATATCACCAGTTGAGGATCAGACCTGAGATGTGTCGAAGACCGGCTTTTAGAACACGGTACGGACATTATGAGTTTACCGTTATGCCGTTTGGCTTACTAATGCCCCCGGCAGCTTTTATGGATCTGATGAACCGTTTTTCAAGCCTTATTTTAGACAGGTTCGTGTGTGTTATCGACGACATCTTAGTGTATTCTCGGAGTGACGCGGATCACGAGGAACACTTGAGACTAGTACTTCAAGTGCTTCGGGAAAAGAAGCTCTACCCAAGTTGAAGAAGTGTGAATTTGCTTAGAGAGGTGGCTTTTTTAGCCATGTGATATTCAGGATCAGGCATAGCCGTGGACACGACGGAAAATTGAAGCTCTCAGGATTGGCCGAGGCCGACGAGTGTGACCGAGATTCGAAGCTCATTGGTTTGGCCGCTACTCCGGAGTTTGTCGAGGATTTGCTAAGTTGTCTACTCCCTCACGAGGCTCACCACCAAGGAACTAAATTCATTTGGAAGGATGCGTGTGAAAAGAGCTTCCAAGAGTTGAAGCAGAGATTGACCACTGCCCGCGATCCTTACTTGCCGACTGCTGGCGGCAGGGTATTGATTATAGTGATGCTTCCTTTAATGGATTGGGCTGTGTTTATGGCAGGACGGAAAGTGATCGCGTATGCATCCCGCCAATTGAAGGATTATGAAAGGAATTACCCTACCACGATTGGAGTTGGCGCCGTAGTCTTTGCATTGAAGCTATTGCGCCATTACCTCTATGCGAGCGGTGCGAAGTATATACGGATCACAAAAGCTTAAAGTATTTATTCACGCTCAGAAAGAGTTGAACTTGAGGCAGCGCAGATGTTGGAGCTACTCAAGGATTATGATTTGACGATACTTACCACCCGGGCAAGGCTAACGTGGTTGGCGGATGCGCTAAATCGGAAAAACGACGGAAAACTTAGCGATGCTTGTGGTTACTCAACCACCGTTGATTGAGCAGAGAATACGGCTGAGTTGGAGGGGGTGGCTCCTGATACACCTTTGAGACTGATGGCTTTGGTGTGCAACCTACACTTTTGAAAAAGATTAAAGAAAAGCAAGCTTCCGATTCGGAGTTTGCAAAGATCCGAGCTAGGATGGTTGATGGTTGCACCGGTACTTCACTATAGACGGTGACGATTGATGCGTTTCCGTGGGCGGATTTGTATACCCGCGATTTGGAGATTAAAGAAGACATTCTTCAAGAAGCACACGGAGCACCGTATGCTATACCATCGGGAGCACCAAGATGTACAAGGATTTGAAACTACTTTATGGGTGGCCCGGGATGAAAAAGGATGTTGGTGAGTTTGTTGCTAGATGTTTAACTTGCCAACAAGTGAAGGCAGCACGCGAGTTCCCGCGGGGAGCTTCAGAGTTTGCCTATTCCATGTGGAAATGGGAAAAGATCACCATGGATTTCGTGATAGGATTGCCTCGCTCACGGCCGGGCACGACGCTATTTGGGTGATTGTGGATAGATTGACGAAATCGGCACATTTCATACCTATCCACACTACTTGGACTGGTGAGAGACTCGCACAGGTATACTTGGATGAGAATTGTGCGATTGCACGGGGTACCTACTTCTATCGTTCGGATCGAGACCCCCGTTTTGTATCACACTTTTGGAAGAGCTTACAGGACGCTCTGGGTACGCGTTTGACTTCAGCACTGCTTTCCACCCCCAGAGTGACGGGCAGTCGAGCGTACTATACAGACTCTCGAGGATATGCTTCGAGCTTGCGTGATCGACTTCCAGGAGGATGGTCGCAGCATCTACCGATGGCAAAGTTTGCCTTATAACAATAGTTATCAAGCAAGCATCAAGATGGCACCGTTCGAAGCACTCTATGGACGGAAGTGTAGATCGCCACTTCATTGGAGTGAAGCTGCGAAGATTGCTTTAGGCCCAGATGTGCTCCAGGAAGCAGAGGAACAAGGTTCGCATTGCTCGGAGGCGATTGTTGACGCTCAGAGTAAGACAGAGAAGTTATGCTGATCGGCGTCAACGAACTGGAGTTTCAGATTGAGACCATGTGTTCTTGAAAGTCTCGCCGACGCAAAGGAATTCGAAGATTTGGAATCCGGGGCAAGTTGAGCCCCCGATTCATCGGACCGTTTGAAGTTTTGGAGCGTGTAGCCCGGAGCGTATCGACTCGCTCTACCGCAAACCTATCGGGTGTACACAATGTATTCCATGTATCGGTCCTTCGGAAGTACATCCACGATCCGGCTCACGGTTTGGATACTACACCTTTGGAGCTGCGGGATGTATTTGAGCTTTGAAGCAACCCTGAGGATTTTGGCTCGCGAGGTGAAAAGTTGCGGAACCGAGAAATTCCCTACGTGAAGGTCTTTGGAGCAACCACGACGAGCGCGAGGCCACTTGGGAGCTGGAGAGCGCACTACGGGAGCGCTATCCCATCTTTTCAGATGGAGGCTTGAGGTATTTTGTCCTTTTGAGTTTCGCGAGACGAACTCCTTTTAAGAGGGGTGAATGTAACACACTGGATCTTTGCAAATTGCGAGGTTCGAGTGTTTGGTTGTATTTCGAGCTTTTCCACACTTGTGGAGGGTTTGTAGAATGTATTCCGACCTAAAACGTTCGAAACTGGAATTCTGGACAAGTCCTGAGAGTTTTTACTCTCGGGGACCGGTCCCTGGAATGAGAGACCGGTTCCCCCAGTGAGCAGTATTGAGGCAGCCTGAGGCAACCGTCCTGGCGGGCGAGACCGGTTCCCGAACGCGTTCTCGCAGTGAGAGACCGGTCCGCGGCAAGAGAGACCGGTTCCCGAACGCTGGTTTTTCGGTTCGCAGCGAGAGACCGGTCCCAGCGGGAGAGACCGGTCCCTTCTGGGCGAAAACTGCCCAGTTCGGGCTGATGTAATATTGGGTTTTTGAGGGGCCTGGTTGGATTTTGTTACTCTAGATAGGCTTATTAGCCATTTCACTCCCTTCCTCCTCATTCTCATCACCACCCTACACCTTCTAGAGAGAGAAGAAGAAGAAGGAGAAGAAGAAGAAGGGAGGAGAAGAAGAAGAGGAGCTAGTTTGAGGGAGCTTGGAGCTCACCCCTTTCTCTCTTTCCCACCTTGGCAAGGCTTGGAGCTTGCTTGTAGAGCTTAGTGGTGGACCAACTTCAACCCTAGAAGATTTTGAGCTTGGATTGGAGCATCCTAGAGGTATGTGGCAAGGTTCCTCCCTCTAGATCTTAGTTTTGGAGCTTTTTGCTTGTTTTATACCCTAGAATGAGATTTAGGTTTAATTTGGGCATTTTGATCTAGGGCTTTGGGGCTAAATTGATTGGTTTAGAACCTTCCTAGGCTTGGATGGAAGGTTCTAGCTCTCTTTGGAGCTTTGGGAGAGTTTCTACTCTTGAGGTAAATTTTGGCCCTTTTTGCTCTCTTAGGTTAATGTTTGATCTTACGGTTGGTCGTGATGCTCCCGTATCTCTTCACTGACCACTTTTAGGGTATCTTGAGGCTCGTGGACAACTTCGTTTGGCGAATCGAGACCCTACGCGACGGTTCGGTGGGCTTTGACCTAGCCACACAATGAGAAATTCTCATGTGTGTTTAATTAAGTGTTGTTAAATGAAAAAGCATGCATATTCTTGTTAATAACGAATTTATTGTGAATTTTAGAATGCTTAAAGGGCCTACGTTATAATATATGAAATTTTGGACGCTCTATGTAGTTAGAGAGTAGCTTATTAGGCCATGGTTGCATTTAGCATTCTATATGAGACGCGGTATCCTACTTCTATAGTATAAAAGTTCGGATTCATGCATGTAAACCTACAATTACTTGTGACATGAAAATTGACAAGATTGTCATTTAGAAGCTATTGAATTAGAGAGCTAATGTCATCAAGCGGCATTGAGCTCGGGACGCGTGTGAACCTAATGGATAGGGCCATCAAGGGATTTGAAATACATATTGAACATCAGATTGCCTAAGTGTCATCAAAGGGCACTAGGCGTAGCAAAGGTTGAACCTTCACATTGTGACATAAACTAGATCTTTGGATACTAGTGACTATACCATGTTAGAGACATGAGGGTTGGATACTTTAGACTGTGACTTTGCTTGCTTGCCATTTGTGCTCATTCGCACATGCTTGTGAGGGTCGCTCCCTACAAGCCGCACTCCGAGTTACCTATGCGACCTATGTTCGCTCGCGGTATTGAGAAGCCTACGGGGTCGAGTGGGACAGACACATTCCAAGAGTAGGAATGTCGGGCTACAACAGGCCACTTAGCGGCACAAGCGGACTACCTTTGGTAGGTCCTTGATTGGAAATGGAAATCGATACGGGGCGAGATTGGTTAATCACTATAAGATAGGTTTAGTAGTTGGATTACATTATATTATTTTTTTCAGCATAGTGTTTGAGACATGTAGTATATTTGATAGTCTCTTGTTGCATTAAGAGCATACTTGGTTGCCATGATAGAGCTTATCATCATCAATTGATAAGGTTATTGACATTAGACTAGTGCCATTGGACGTAATTGTAAGGATAGAATAATGTAATTTTTGGTTTACATCACGCTTTCTTTCAGCAGTTTATTTACATGCTCCTTATTGCTTATATTATATATCGTGCTTACCTTTGTTTTTGGGGCCTAGTGGAGCAGGAGCTGAGGTCAGTAATTGCCCACTGGAACTATAGCTATAGTTCTCAGGCCCTCTTTTTCTCGATGTTTTCAGAGCCTCCACTCAGGGAGCTAGGACCGGGGCGAAGAGGAGTGTGCTTCGAGCTAGCTTCCTTTGAGGACGATTCGCTAGGTGGTCTACCTCTCGTTGTGTTTTTTATTTGGAGAGGTTGAGAGTTCTACAGTGTATTAGAGACACACGTTTTTGTACTTTTGAGACAGATATTGTACTACTTGTGATTACTTTTTGTCTAGCTTTACTTGCTCTGATATCATTAGTTGCTAGTTATTTCACCTCGTCATTTGTTCTATTCTTGCTTTTACTTCCGCTTTTATTGTAGACGCCTTATATGTGTAGACATATGGCGGGTCTGGGCACGCCACCGGGAGGGCCTCCGCCGGTCCCGGGGCGTGACATTTTAAAATATAAAAAACTATATATTTTTATTCGAGCATCAAATTTAATTATAAAATACTGATTTATAGACGAAATTAATTAAGTAGGCATAATTTTTCAAGTTTTACTTTCTATAAGACTAATTTATCCTAACAGCAATAAAATAAGCTTAAATTATTGGATTTTAACATGACTGGACTAAAACCGGACCGGTTCACCAATTCGATAATCGAACCACTGGTTCGAATAGTTCAAAGTAAATTTTTTGACTTGTCTGGTTTAAAGAGTTGAACCAAATCGCTTTATAGACTGGGTCATGATCGAACTGGTCGAATCGGCCAGTCCGACCCGATATTTAAATCTTTGTTGACAAATTGATATATTCAGTCATTTCCCACTAGGGAGAATAGCGTTTCGAAAATTTAACTAGTACGTCGATGGGTCGGGTCGGCTTTCGAATGATCCAACTCGAAACTGACTCAACCCAATACATTGCCACCCTTCAAAAAAAAAAAAAAAATTTCTTTTGTAGTGATTATTTTATTAAATATACTATATAAAATTTATTTAACAGGGGCAGAGCCTTTCACCCAAGAGATTGGCTAAGAATAAGCTGTACCCAATTATTAGCTCCAAGGATGCCAAGGCCGCGAACCAATCGGAGAACGACGCGTAAGCATCAAACCCCCCAATCACAATCCCCCTTTCTATTTTAGATTTATATATATATATATATATATATATATATATATATTTGAAAGATATGCCTATTTATATTTTAGGGTTTGTAGGGGTGTCCATGTAATTCAAGAAGTTGCAGGTGTATACACGCAAAAAATTTGAATTTAAATTGATTTAAACTCAAATTTGTCAAATTTGTGTGTGTTGATGCAGGGAGTTGTGTTTCTTGGGGTCTCTGGACCCAGAAAAGGTGAAAGATAAGATAGTCGTGTGCCTGCGAGGGATAAACGCGAAGGTAGAGAAAGGGGAGGCGGTGCTCAAGGCCGGCGGGGCTGGGATGGTTCTCGCCAACAATGTCATGACCGGGAACGAGATCACCGCCGCCGCGCACTTCCTCCCCGCGACCCACATCACCTACTCCGACGGCAAAGTCCTCTTCTCCTACCTCCAGTCGACTCAGTAAGTAATAATCAGTCCTCAAAGCCCGTCTCAAAGGTTCAGTCATAGTAGTTCATCAATCGCTCCTTAAATACAAATGAGATAACAACGATCAAAGCTTGTCTGAACTACACACTTTTTGCATCGACTACCCAACCTTTCAAAATTTTGATTATATTTACCGGTTTAGTTACCGTAGTTTATACTATTCTCATAACTATAAATTCATTAACGCAGGCAATCAGCTTAAATCTTAAAACCAAAATATCGTCGCCTAATTCAAATCGAACAAATTGAAAGATCGGATTAGAAAATTTAAAATTTTGAAAGATCGAGTAGTCGATTCAAAACGTCCCCTAGTTTAAATAAGTTCTGCACGTTTTTACCCACAAAGAATAGTAAATTATCACACGAGCTGAAAAAATAATGAATAGCTGATACTATTTCTATGATACCCAATAGTCCTGCATTGGATGGGAATGGATTATCATTGGATATATAAGAAAACTTCATCTTAATAATAATAACTGGGTTTAAGTATTTTGGGCCCCACTTGTTATTGTTGTTATATCTCACCTTTTTCTCTCTGTTTTTACGAGAATTAAAATCAAATGATAAGTGTTTTTGTTTTTCATTGAACCTAGTTTTTTTTTTTTTGTTCTAATTTTGCTTTATTTTTTTAATTTTTTTTAAAAATTTTTTAGGTCACCTCATGGATACATCACCAAAGCAATAACAGAGCTCAACACAAAACCAGCCCCATTCATGGCTGCATTTTCCTCACAAGGGCCAAACACAGTTAACCCTGAGATCCTCAAGGTTTGTTAAAATTATTATTAAGTAAAAAAAAATGGTATGGAGAAACCCCCCTCAATTATTTTTAATTTTCTTTCCCCCCCTCTATTTACATCCCTTTAAAGATTTCTTTTTTTAAAAAAAAAGAAAAGAAAATTGTATAATTCATGTATTTCTCTATGCAATTTTAACTAAATTTCAATTTATTTATTTCATGCTAAATTTACTTATAGTTATTTTTTATTTAAAAAGCCCGATATCACCGCGCCCGGTGTTAGCGTGATCGCCGCGTATACGAGGGCATTGTCCCCGACTGGGCTCGTGTACGACCACCGCCGCATCTCGTTCAACTCGGAGTCGGGTACTTCCATGTCGTGCCCTCACATTTCCGGCATCGTCGGGCTTCTCAAGACCCTCTACCCTCATTGGAGCCCTGCAGCAATCAAATCGGCTATCATGACCAGCGGTAAGAATATTTCATGAAAATTATACTTATACTCTTTTTTCAATATTTTAAAATTTAAAATTCAGGATGATTTGGCCGATTCGACCGTGACACACTTTAAAAAAAAAATGGTTCGGTTCAATCTTTTGAATCAGATAAGCCAAAAGTGCGCTTTAAACTATTCAAACCGTTGTTTCAACCAGCGAAATGGTGAACTAGTTCGATTTTGATCAAACTTTTGATTTTTTTTTTGTTGATTAATGTAATTTATAATTTTATTAATAATTGATTATGCAGATTTTATATTCTATAATAATAAAAATTAAAACTTGAAAACTTGTAGCTACTTAATATTATTTAAAAATCAGTATTTTATAATTAAATATGATACTGGATAATACAATATTTAATTATTAAGACAACCATTTATAGTATAATATTTTATAAATTTTATTACAGGATGTGTTTGCACTTAGATAATCTCTAAGGGATATAAATGCAAAAGTTACTTAGAAGGTAAAAGGTCAAATCATTGGTGTCAAAATTGCGAATTGGGGCATTATGGTAATTTTACTCCCCGGACGATTATATAATTTTTATATTCGGTATTATTATTATTATTATTATTATTATTATTATTTTATTGGAACCAAAATTTTATAAATTTTTAAGATTTTATTTTATTTATTTGCAGCGAGAACACGAGACAACAAGGAAGAACCGATGCTGATGCTGAACTCGTCATTTGTTCGGGTCACACCGTTTAGTTACGGTTCAGGCCATGTTCGGCCGAATCGGGCCATGGACCCGGGTCTCGTTTACGACCTAACCACGTCCGATTACTTGAACTTCTTGTGCGCCCTCGGCTACAAGGCGGATCAACTGGCCTTGTTCACAACCAGCACCGCACCGTACAAATGTCCAGCCAAACCGATCCGACTTGAGGACTTCAACTACCCTTCGATCACTGTCCCGAACCTGTCTGGCTCGATCACGGTTAGCCGCACCGTGAAAAACGTCGGACCCCCAGGCACGTACACAGTTCGAGTCAGACCACCTAAAGGGATTCAAGTTGCAATCCGTCCAAAGAGCCTGAAATTTGATTCTGTGGGCGAGGAGAAAAAGTTTCAGGTCACTCTGAAAGTCGAAAATCGTGCCGCGGCCTCAGATTATGTTTTTGGGGTATTGGTGTGGTCGGACGGAAAACGATACGCGCGGAGTCCTCTAGTGGTGAAAGCAGCAGGGCGGAAACCCTAATTTTTGAACTTTTATTATTGCCACGAATTTATTTTTTGGGGGTTTTTTATGGGACAATTGTAGAAATAAGTGGTTTATTAGGGTTTAGTATTTGATACTTTAGGGGGGGTTTCAATAATGTAAGTATTGAAAAAGTAGTTTTTTGGAAACTTATTAGGCTTTGTTTTCATCCTTTCTCAATTCTTATTTTTCTAAGTTGTAAAAAATGTTTCAGTTCATTTTTTTCAATTTGAATAATATGGTTTTAGTATCTGAATCCAAACTCGATCCAAACCCGAGTTGATTTTACATTATATAATATGTATAGATGTTTGATGTTATATTTGAATTTGTATTCAAAAAAATAGATTTTAATATAATATGTTCCCAAATACGGTGAAGAAAATTAATTGTTTCGAATTCGGGATTCGGGTTTTTGGTCGGATTCGGTTTTGGATATAAATTTTCAAAATTCGTCGGATTCGGCTTCAGGTTTCGGGTTTGAGTTTGGATTTTGAAAACCCGCCCCGAAAACAAATTAAATTAAATTAGAATTTTATTAGGACATCCTCGAACTTCTGATTCGATTGATTTAGTTTGTTTTAATCAAATTAAATTAGAATTTTAAATTTTTTTACTTTAACTTAAACAGCTTTTAGCTTTTATTTTTATAATAATTCTTAAATTAAGTTTCAAAATTACTCAAATCAAAATAACTAAAGGTTAAATTAAGGATCAGCACAAAAAAGGAAAAAAGAAAAAAAAAATTACAGGGTCCTTTTGAAACTTGCCAATAATGGGGTACCTGTAAACATTTTTTAGTTAGGTTTATTTATGATACACGTAAAATGAATTTAAAACATCCAAATCCTAAAATAAATAACAAATATATTTAAACTATATCTCTAAACTTTGTTCATGTATGTTATAATCTAAATATATATTTTTTGATTATTATTGGCACAATTTATATAAATAATACCAAAAATTCATGTAAATACTTGCTTTTTTTTACTTTTGTCTCCGATTTTTAAAAATCTATATTTTACACCCACAAAATTTCAAAAATATTTTTAGAGCGTTACAGCATTAATAGAAAGGCCTTTATTTATTCTAAAAAATAGTATTTTAATATATTCATATCATTTTTAAATATCTTTTTATATCCAATTATAAATAATAGAAAATATACGGAACATTGACGAAACCTTAGCAGAGGGGGCCAAGTACATCAACTTGAAATTTTGTGGTTGTAAAATATAATTTTTTGAAAGCTAGGGATAAAAGGTAAAATGACAAGTATCTATAAAAAAAATTTTATTTTAGCACAATATAATAATATCCCATTAATTAATTTACAAAATAAAAAATATATACATTCTCCATATTTTAGGGTCGTTTAGTTGCATATAGTTATAACTATATTGCAATTGTAACTGTATGCAAATACAAATTCAGCATTTGATTTGATATATTTAACTCCAACTGATGCAGTAGAAACTGCAAGAGGAGAGCCAACTGTAGCAGTTGGAAGTACGCCCAAATTGATCGTAGTTCCTACTACAACAGTTGAAAAGAGTAACTTTAAATAAAAAATATGCTTACCTCCTTAACAAAAAAATAATTTTTTTTACATCGGAGGTAATCTCACCATCATATATATAAAATGATAAATTTTTAAAAATTATTTTTGAACTGTATGTGACCAAATAATTATAGTTACAATATTTTCTACTATATCCAACCAAATAGTATGTATGTAGTTGCAACTGCTTCATTTCCAAGCATTTATAATTACATCTAACCGAACGGCGTACGTAAGAACCAAAAAACTTTGCAAACCAAATCCATTTGAATCTAATGTGTAGAATGTGTCACATTCACCAAGAAAATGTGCTCATAAATTATTAAATGCTTCCACTCTTTAAAGTTTAAACAAAATAAATAATTTTTTTTAAAAAAAAATTGATGCATGTTTCGTGATGAAATATTTCAAAAAGTTGCAAAGATATTAAATAACTTTGACATATAAATCCTATCACGCCCCGGATTACCACATTTTTCCAGGCACGCCAACAGACCTGCCGTATATATAGAAATTTTCTGTATATACGAAGCGATAGCTGTACCTGTAAACAAATCATAGCTACAACTAGATGGTAAAGAGCTGCTAAACTGAAATATATAAATAACATAAAGGAGTTCCTGTACATACAAAAGTCCACAATCCAACTCGCTCCAGCGAGTTCAACGACAACATAACAATATGTACAAATAAAGCCCCAAAATTACCTCTGGATGGTACTCCTCTAGCACGGCGACAAAACTGGTAGGAATCTAGCTCGCGACTTTCTTCCCACGGTCCGAATCAGCAACAGCAGCAGCCGCAGACGAATGCTCTCCTAAAAGGGGTCAACAACTGGGTGTGAAAATTACTGTAAAACAGAGTAGTCCTCAGTGGATACCGCCACCAACCTCAACGGTCCACCCACTAAGTCTACAGAAATAGGTGCAAAAGATAGTAAGTAAAGCTAAAAAGAACTCTACAGCTACATACCACTATACTATCACTAACTAACACAGTTGTAGATATGACAATGCATCACACTGACCTAATCTCACTAGGGACTGCGATACGCCCGTCCCGCCTATCCAAACTACCTCGTACACCACCCCGAGGGCAGCCGGTGGAGAGATCTCACTAGGGACTGCGATACGCCCATCCCGCCTAACTAAGCTACACCGTACACTGCCCCGAGGGCAGCCGGTGGAGAGATCTCACTATGGACTGCGATACGCCAGTCCCACCTATCTAAGCTACACCATACACCACCCCGAGGGAAGCCGGTGGAGAGATCTCACTAGGGACTGCGATATGCTCGTCCCGCCTATCTAAGCTACACCGTACACCACCCCGAGGACAGCCGGTGGCGAGATCTCACTCGGGACTACGATACGCCCGTCCCTCCTGTCTAAGCTACACCATACACCACCCGCGGGGATGGCCGGCCTAAGTAAAAGGGTCCAACCGGACTACTGCGACTCAACACACGTCACAGCCTCACTGAAGGTAGAGAAACGCATCACTAACTATCACTAACCCAACCTCACACGGGCTGCCAGAACGGACCCGCTCTGCCTGTATCCAGCTACGCCGTACACCACCCATGGGGGTAGCCAGCTCAAGAACTGTCCAAACAGAAACTACGACCTCATCGCACTGAAACATCATTCCAGAATGGCATTCGTGGGCGCGACCCAACCGAGTTTACAAGTGTCTCTGTCGAGTTCAATCTGGCTCTAACAAGTTGTAGTCAAAGCAAAAGGGTCTAACTGGTCTAACAACTAAAGCTCACGTGCCCTTAGCACAATCTAATGCATAATACCGAGATCTGAGTCCATCGTCAACCCCGACGGCACCCGATGGTCCAACATAGTCTAACTCTATTGTAACTACACACTCGGCTCGTCAACGCGAGCATAAACTCAACCTACACGCATCTGAGTATCCACCTCACACTAACAGCGGTGATATGAAAATCTGGGTCCACCGTCAACCACGACGGCACCCGACAGTCCAAACACTACTGTACAACAAGCTCGACCCCTCAGCAAGAGCGTAATGTCATTCTACTCTGAGCTGAGCATCAACTACGCACTAACAGCAGTAATACAAAAGTGCAGCAGCAGCTCCTGAAGCTAAGTCTAATAACTTTTCAGAAATGACAGTATAGGTTTAACGAGTTTTCTCCTAAGTCGAATTCCTGTTCAACATGTATAATATCATCTAGAATTACTAAATAAATGCTCAAAAATTTGAATGATCACAAGACATACAATTCCACGAATTTGAGCCCTAACATGATGAATAGAACCAATAATACATGCTAACGATTCAAGGATTTAGAAGAAAATCCGACGATTTCGGTAAACATTAACCCATCTCGAACGCTGGTCCAACGTCGGCAAGAAGTCAATCGAAGAAAACCGCAAGCTCGCTCGACTCCAATGGCCTCCACCGGACTCGACCACAGCGCGGGCACACAATCCTCCAAGGACAAGCGAACGAAAACTAAGATCGGGTCTCCAAAATCCCCAAAGAAATGAAGGAAAGAAGCTAGAGAGAGAAAGAGGGAACCAACCTATGTTTTCATCAACCTCTAGCGCAAAGAGATAAAGCTGGGGGTTTGGTTTGGTTTGGTTTTATCGCTAACAAAAGACCAAAAAGCCCCTTACCTGCTCACTTTTCCAATTGGACTACCAGTACCCAACTTGGTTACCGGTACTCGGCCTCTCCCTCTCCAATCTCGCACGTTGGGTACCGGTACCAGCCCAATGCAGTATCGGTATCCAAGCTCGATACCGGTACTTGACCACAAGTACTGGTACTCAGCATTACACCTGCACAAACCTGAGAGCGTCCAGTTCTGCAATCCCACAGGGGTACCGGTACTACTTTTAGGTACCGGTACTCAACACTGAAGTCCTACACTTTGCAGATTTCGGTGTCAGAACTCCACTCTCGCATCGCGCCGAATCCGTTTTGCATCAAATTCGCGCCAAAACGACTCCGACTTGTCCCGATACTCTCTAGACGTGTCGTCAAGTCGCAAATGCTGAGATCGCACCAACCGCTAAAAATCAGGGACACTACAAATCCATGATTCTTTAAAAGTTTGAATGGAATTGATTATTGACTTTTATTTTTTATTTGTTTCCTTTTTTCTTTTTTTTTGGCATTCAAATGGTAGGTGTAACTCCATTATACTTAAAACTATTCCTCCGGTCATTAGAATCATTATTAGGCTTAGTTTGGTATTTGAGGTCTATTTGACGCTATTAGATAAAATGGACTTAAGAAAAAAGCATATAGGCCCTATATGCTTCTGTATTCTCCGATGGGACAGCAGAAAATATATTATAACTGACTCATCGCAATATGCGGAATATAATATTACATACGAAAACAAACAGAATATTTTTCCATCGTACTTTCTCACCGCACGTCACGCAATCTCCCCGCAATCCCAAACGAAGCCTTTAGTCTTAAGATAATTTGAGCTTCTCCCACAAGCACTTTTTTATTAGAATCATCAGAATTACTTTCATCGTAAAAATAAAATTTTCAAATTAGAGTTTCTTCTATGTAAGAGAAATTTATGGACAAATTTGTTACAATTTGAAATCTTAATAATCAAATAACAATTAAAGATCAAATTTTACGGACCAAATTTGTAAATTAATTTTTTGCTTTACATTTCTAAAAAAATAACTTATTTATTTTTAAGTACTAAACAAATTGGACACTCAAAATTTTTATTTTCCGAATATTTTGTTGAATTTAATTGCAGATACTAGACAAATTTGTTACAATTTGAAATCTTAATAATCAAATCACAATTAAGATCAAATTTTACAGAACAAATTTGTAAATTAATTTTTTGCTTTACATTTCTAAAAAAAATAACTTATTTATTTTTAAGTAGTAAACAAATTCGACACTTAAAATGGTGATTTTCCCAATATTTTGTTGAATTTAATTGCTCTATTAGATATTAGATATTAACCATTAAAATGTTTTAGTTTTATTTGCTAAACAATGACTAATCATTGATGAATTTAATAAACTATTCAATTTAATTATCAAACTTATTCAATTCAATTAAAAAAAAAACAAAAGTTAAGAAATTACGAATTATAAAAAAAAAAGGTAAGTTTAACTTTTTTTAAAAAAACTGATTTTTCTGTTTAGTTTAATTCAAAAAAAAATTTATTTGTTAAAAATAATAAAAAAAACTACTGATAAATTTACTAAATCTCCAATTTAATTCCCCATATATCCACTCAATTCAAAATATAAAATAAAAATTAAGAAAGCGTGAAAAGCGTGAATAAAAAATCTAAGAAGTTGAGGGGTCTCCTGAAATTTTACCTTCATAAATTTTCCAAATTAGCCCTTCGGCCGGAGAGGCGCAAAAGGATGTTTATTTTACAGAAAATGACATCAATAAAAGTCAAATTAATTTTTACCCCCTTTTTTTATTTTTTGTTTTTTCCTAATTTTGTGGCGTTTAAACCAAGAAGAGAGCCTCATCTACATATATGGGAATCCGTGAAGCTTTTTTTGGAATTCTCTCTCTCTCTCTCTCTCTCTCTCATCAACAATAACAATAACAAATTAAGAGAGAGAAAGAGAGTGGGCGTCGATTCATGGTAGACCTAGTGCGCAGAAAATTTCTCTTGACGAATAATATTATGATCTATCTAATACGCGCTGAGTGTAGTTCAAATATTTGCAGTGGTGGAGTACAATGATTGAGATTTGCTTCGTGTCCATATGGACCGCCTGATCAACTGCTGTGCAAAAATTTTCTATATGCTGGAACTACAAAGAATTAGAGAGAGAGAGAGAGAGGGAGAGAGAGAGAAGTCGTAGATTCTCTATAGACCTGGTGCGTAGATAATATCTATAGTGGTCGAGTTGGCAGTTGAAATATGCATCTAAACAATCGAAACAATCGGTGTGTAGAATTTTTCTGTGCATACAGAAAATCTAAGCTCGGAGAGCTATGATAGCTCCATTGATATAGATAGCACCAAGAGCTTGTACGTGCGAATTCTCTGGAGACCTGATGCACAGAAAATTCTCGTAAACCAGTGATTCTATAGATTATCTAATTTATGTATATATATATGTGTATTTCAAACATTTATGGTGGTGGAGTTTGGCGGTTGCGATTTGTTCCCTCCCCAAATGGACGGTCTGATTAATTAGTGCGTATAAATTTTCTGCGCATTGAGTCTACGAAATTTTAGGTCAGAAAGCTATGATAGCTCTGTTGATTTAGATAACACCAAGAGAATGTACGTGCGAATTCTCTGTACACCTGATGCACAAAAAATTCTCGTAAACCAACGATTCTACCGTTTATCTAATTTATATATGTGCATTTCAAACATTTATAGTGGTGGAGTTTGACGTCTGAGATTTATTCTATCTTCAAATGGACGGTTTGATTAACTGGTACGCACGAATTTTTTATGCATTGGGTCTACAGAAAATGAGATCTCATCTTAAAGAGGTTTGACTATTCCACTAATTACACGCAACATCAAGAGAGAGAGAGAGAGAGGTAGAGAGCGTAGATAGAGGCGCAAATTCTCTACAGATGTAATAGATATTCGATAAGGTTTTCCAACTACAGGGCGGCGCATATCAATTATCGGCGGCAGTTTCGTCATCATATGGACAGTCAGATCAACCAGTGTAAAGAGAATTTCTGCGCATCGGTTCTACAAAGAATCTACATCTATAAAAGATAAAGTAGTTAGAAGAAGATAATTCCTTCTATTTATTTTTCCTTTTTAATTTTTTCCC
This sequence comes from Ananas comosus, assembly GCF_001540865.1. NCBI lineage: Eukaryota > Viridiplantae > Streptophyta > Magnoliopsida > Poales > Bromeliaceae > Ananas > Ananas comosus. The sequence continues at coordinate 1,608,583 of NC_033639.1, read as the reverse complement.
AAATATATTGTATATAATAATAATATAATGTAATATTCTCTCTAAGCCTATAAAACAGGGGAAAACAGAGTACATACACATCTCTCTACATCTCTCTCTCTCTACATCTCTCTACACAAGGCCAAAGTAGAGAGAGAAACAAGAGAGAGAGAGAGAGAGAGAGATGAGGAGATCATCAACCACACTTCTCTTTGCCTTTTTCCTCTCCCTTCTTCTTCTACAGAGGCCCATTTATGCATCTAAAAAGGTACAATAACAACACCTCCTCTGTTTCTTCTCCTTTTCTTTTTTTTTCCTTTTTTTTTTTTCTTTTGGTGCTGCATCTTGAATATAAATTTTTTCTTTTAATCTCTCTCTTTCCATTAAGGAAAAAAATAAAGTTTCTAATTTTGATGTTGTAGTCCTATGTGGTGTACCTTGGAGACCACATCCATGGTGCAAGGGAGTCTCCTTCAGAAGTAGAAGGAGAAGAAGAAGAATCATACAACAAAAGAGTAACAGAGTCTCACTATGATCTCCTCTCCTCTGTTTTAGGAGAGTAAGTAGTAGTTAGCAACACTACTTCTTTCATTATCATCTCTTTTAAATACAAATAAAACATCATATATTTACTTACATCTAACCACAATGCAGCAACAAGGAGGCCCAAGATGCCATATTCTACTCCTACACAAATTACATCAACGGATTCGCGGCGATGCTCGAAGAGGATACGGCGAACGCAATCGCAAGTACGCAAATATATATATATCAACATATCTATCTATCACTTTTATGATCAATGCCTCAATCTTATGATGATCATAATTTTTTTTTCTTTTTTTTTTTTTCTGGTAGAGTACCCTGGGGTGGTATCAGTGTTTCCAAATAGAGGGCACAAGCTACACACAACAAGATCATGGAAATTCATGGGGTTGGAGAGAGATGGTGCAGGTGCAGTTGCAGGTGCAGTTGCAGGGGACTCACTGTGGACTAGGGCAAGGTTTGGAGAGGACACCATTATTGCAAACCTTGATACTGGTAATTTTTTATTTGCTTTTTGAAAATTAATTCATTTTATTATTATATTATTGTTGTAACTTTTATTTTCTCCCCTTTTTTTCTCCTTTTTTTTTCCTTGTTTTTTAGAGGTCATTGTGGATAAAAATGCACTAGTTTTAATTGGTTTGCAAATTAGCTAGTTATGTGCATTTCAAGATTTTTTTTTTTTCTTCTTCTTTTTTTTTTTTGGAGGTTATTATAAAGTTGCACTAATTTTAATAGGCTTACAAATCATTTATGTGTATTTTATGATTTTTTTTTCTTCTTTTTTTTTTGAGGTTTTTATGGAGTTGCACTAATTTTAATAGGTTTAAAAATTATTTATGTGCATTTCATGATTATTTTTTTCTTCTTTTTTTTTTTGGAGGTTATTATAGAGTTGCACTAATTTTAATAGGTTTGCAAATTATTATTTATGTGTATTTCATAATGTTTATTTTTCTTTTTTTTTTTAGGTCATTATAGAGTTGCACTAATTTTAATAAGTTTACAAATTATTATTCATGTGTATTTCATGATGTTTTTTTTCCTTATTTTTTGAGGTCATTATTGAGTTGCACTAATTTTAATAGGATTACAAATAATTCATGTGTATTATAGAGTTACACTAATTTTAATAGGTTTACAAATTATTTTTGTATATTTCATGATATTTGTTTTTTTTTTTTCTCTTTTGACCAACTATATATTATTTTCTAAAGTTTGAAAAGTTTCAAAAAAAAATATAAACTATATAAATTTTTCAATGACTCTAATTTTTCTTAACAATTTTCGGTTTTGTCGAAGCTAAATGACTCAATTGCCCCTCTTTCTTTTGAATGCTTGGATTATATCTAAGGGCATTTGAGTCATTAGAAATAATTGGTTGATTAAAATTAACTAAAAAAATAGTATATAATTTATTTTTAATTTTTAAAACTTCGAAGATGATCTTTAATTTCTAATAAAAAATTAAATTACATCTTTGGGAAAAGTACAAAAATGCAACAAATTTTTTGCCCTAATTAATCAAGTTGCTTTTTGGATGCTACATTGCTTTTGAATAATGTACTTTTTGTCACATTAATTAATAATTAATAGCAATTGTTTTTGTTTGTTTAAATAATTATTAATTGACCACAAAAAGTGGTGAGAGAAAGAGGAAAGAGTTCTAGAAGTCTCATTTTTTCACTTTACTCCCTTTCTTTTGGGCTATTTGAGGAAAACCCCCTTCCTTCCCTAATAATATTTTCTTAGGTAAAAATGCATGGAGACCCCCTCAACTTTTATTTTTGTGATTGAGACCTCTTCTGCTTCTGACTTGTTGTCAGCTATTAACTCAGCTAAAAAGTGTTTAAATTTATCGAAATTGGTTAAATTACTGATGAATTTGAGAGACTCAATTCGATTCTCAATTTTTTAAAGAAAAAAAGAAGTTGAGCGGGGGGCCATTTTCAAAATATCCTATAATTGAAGGGTTGTTCATTTATTTATTTATTTATTTATTTGTTGCACATGTGCATGGGTTGACTTTAAATTGGACCACTAGAGCATATATAAAGAATAGTGAGAGGGTCCTTCTTTGACAAAGCCAATTTTTATTTGTTCTTTTTTCTTAAAAAAAAGAACTTCTTTTCTTTTTTCTCTTTTTAACTTTTCGAATTTCTTTTTTGGTACATCTTTTTATCCTACATCTTTTTCTTGTTCTTTTTGAGCTTTTATTTATTTATTTATTTATTTATTGGGTACAAATGTATGGAGACCACCTCAACTAAAGCTTTCATTTTCTTGGTCCATATTTTTTAAAACTTTTGATGTTTTAGAATTCAGTGATTTTAGTTAAACAAATAAAACATTTTATCAAATTCACAGATAAGTCATTAGTTTTAAACTTTTTAATCCTTTTTTAATAAATAAATAAAATTAAATATATTAGTGCTAATAGCCAACAGAGCCATTAAATGTAACAAAATTTTCAATTTAACTAGCTAAAATAACTCAAATTTAAATTAGAAAAAAAATATTAAAGTTGTGGTGCCCACCTCAAAAATGGCCTTTAGTTGAGCTATTAAATTTAACAAAACTCAAATTAAAAAACCATAAAAGTTGAGTGGCCTGTTTCAAGAAACCCTATACTTGAGGGGTTCTCCGCATATTTAAACTCTTTCTTTTTTCTTTGCTGGCGTATAGAAAATCTCCCTATAAATACCTATTCTTTTTATTCTTTTATATAACTTTCAAAAATTTATATTTTATCTTTTTAAGATTTTAAGTTGATATATTTAGTCCCTATCTTCAGGTTCTGTCATGATTCCTTCTACTTTTTTATTTATACCAAAATATTTTTGGAAATGACAAATACATTTAAAAAGTTTTTTTCTTCTTATATAAAAAATAAGGGTTTTGCGTTCTTTTCATTAATACCGTAACTCCTTTTATGAAATTTTTAGGGGAAGAAATGTTAATTTTTGAAAGGCAGAAAAAAAAAAAGATATTTATATAAAAATTTTCTATATTTTAACCCTTTTTTTTGTGAACTGAATAAAAGTTTATTTTTTAAAAATTTTAAAGGCGTAAAATATAAGTTTCGAAAGTTAAAAAGAAAATAAAAAATAGACATTTGGAGAAGAATTTTCTATATTTTAGTCTTTTTTTTTTTGTGGGGTGAATTGAATGTATGTTTTTGNCTCTCTCTCTCTCTCTCTCTCTCTCTCTCTCTCTCTCTCTCTCTCTCTCTCTCTCTCTCTCTCTCTCTCTCTCTCTCTCTCTCTCTCTCTCTCTCTCTCTCTCTCTCTCTCTCTCTCTCTCTCTCTCTCTCTCTCTCTCTCTCTCTCTCTCTCTCTCTCTCTCTCTCTCTCTCTCTCTCTCTCTCTCTCTCTCTCTCTCTCTCTCTCTCTCTCTCTCTCTCTCTCTCTCTCTCTCTCTCTCTCTCTCTCTCTCTCTCTCTCTCTCTCTCTCTCTCTCTCTCTCTCTCTCTCTCTCTCTCTCTCTCTCTCTCTCTCTCTCTCTCTCTCTCTCTCTCTCTCTCTCTCTCTCTCTCTCTCTCTCTCTCTCTCTCTCTCTCTCTCTCTCTCTCTCCCCCCCCCCCCCTCCTGTATGTGTGGATAACGTTCTCTTCGAGAATAGTTTCAGTAAGACCGTCTAAGGGAAGGTGAAACTTCCCTAACCCGGGTTAGGGAGTAGGAATTTCGAGAGTCTAAGTCCGGTGTGTGGACGGTGTTGGTGTGTGTGTGTGAGAGGTTTATTTTGTTATTCTTTTCGATTTTATATATATATTTTTTTAGGAAGATATTTATAGACAAACATATGATAAAAAAGAATCGAAAATTTTTGTATGTAACACGGGGGAATTTTATAGTCTTTTGTTCGAGAGTAAGTTAAGTGGTGTTTTTTTTTTTCTTTTCTTTTCTCTCTCTCTCTCTCTCTCTCTCTCTCTCTCTCTCTCTCTCTAGGCATATTGCATTATATAGTCCTTTTCATATGGAAAATTCTTTGGGCCCCCTCTTATGGTTGGGTATACCTAATGTTTGGTCAGTGCTATCCTGTGTCTTTATAATCTGATCATCTGTCTGTGTTTAGGCATATATTTCAGTATATACATAGTTTTCTTCATATGGGAACTCCTTTTGACCTTTCTTATTCGTATTGGTCTTTATTGTATAAATGAATCTGTGCATCCTGATCCCTCTCTCTCTCTCTATCTCTCTTTGTGCATGTATTAGTATGCCGTCGTTTTCAGATACTTTTTTTTTTAGATTTCTCTTATTGATATTCCTTAATATTTTATCAGTACTGTATAAATAAATTCGTACATTCTGATCTCTCTCTCTCTCTCTCTCTCTCTCTCTCTTTGTGTGCGTGCGCGTGCGCATTCTTTAGATCTCTCTTATTGATATCAATCCCGTCTGTACTGCATAAATAAATTCTTGCATTCTGATCTCTCTCTTTTTGTGCATGCATTAGTATACAATCCTTTTCATGTGAAAAAATTTTTAGATCTCTCTTATTGATATCTCTTAATATCTTGTCTGTACTGCATAAATAAATTCATACATGTTGATCTCTCTCTCTCTCTCTCTCTCTCTCTCTCTCTCTCTCTCTCTCTCTCTCTCTGCATGTACTAGTATGTTGTCGTAACGGTATGAAACGTATGAAAAAATTTTAAAAAATTATCATGAAATGCACATATTACTACATTTTAATTTGTTACCTACTATGTATTGCTTTTTACTAAGTATTATTTTGCTTATATATAGTTAAAGAGAGTTGGAGATTAAACAAAAAACCTTGAAAACTTAACATTTTTATATGTGATTATTAATATATATGGGAAGTCCCAAACTCATTAAATGTAGATGGTAATTCATTTATATGTGATTATTAATTTTCATCTTATTTTTCTATTTTCCTTTATTTTATTTTATTTATTATTACTTAATTTGCATTGAAAACTTAACATTTTTATTAAAAGATGATGCACCTGCACCATGTCCATCATTAGTTGCTTACTTTTTAATTATCTTGGGTTTAATATATAGAAGAACAAAATATAGTAATACTATAAAATAATTTTCACTGTGTTTGCATTTTTTTTTGTTTTTTATTTTGCAATAATTACTTCTAAACTATTCACATATTTTACTCTCCTAAAAGGTCAGAGGCTGTATCATCTTCCTTTTTTTTCTTTTTTTTTTTCTTTTTTTTTAAGGCACAAAGTAGGAGTAGCGATGTAAATGGATCTGGGTTGGTGAAGCTTCTGCCCCGTGCCCGATCCGTTTAGAATGGGGCAGTAAATAGAAGCCAAAAATATAGGAAATGATAACATGTCGAAATCTTTCCCAATTCGCCAAAAAAATAGCGCGGGAGATAGGAGATTTCTTCTTTTTTTTTATCACTCATCTAGATCTGTCAAAAATCAGCTAAGAATTCGCTCCCGCTTTCATTGAAACAGTAAGCTGAGACAAAAAAAAAAAAAGATAAAAATTTTACGTGTCCCAAATCTGCCTCCTCTCAAAAACTGACTCCATTTACATTTCTAAGTAGGAGATAGAATCCAAACATGTAGATCTACGATTTGAGATCTAATCAATTGTATTAAACAGTGGCGATAAAATAAATAAGCTTTAATGAAATTGATCATGTTGTTTACTACAAGGATATATGGTTAGGTAATATTAGGAACTCAACTTAAATTTTTACAATTAGTCCCTTAATTAGCATGTTATAAAAAATAAAATAAACAAATGTGAAAAACATGTCATCACATATAGTACCTTTCATTCAAAAGGAAAATAAATTAGAGAAGTGTCATTCTCATGAAATTAATAAATTAGTGTTTGTTTTTTTTGGTAGTTCCTTATCATTTGACCAATGTCATGAAACTATTATTATAATTTTAAGTAAAATCTATTAATATTCTAACAAAATATAATAACTAAAATAAGAATAAGATAGAGTGTAGGTGTCTTTTTCAAAATGGCATATAGTTGAGGGGTTCTTCATGCATTTTTTAAAATCTATATTATTTTTCTAGGGTTTCTCAATCAAGGGAATGGAAATAGTCAATAAAAGGAGGAAGAAAATTTTTATTTAACAACTAGGACATTTTATTTTTCTTGAACAACTAAAACACCTTAAATTTCTAGATCCAACTAATTGTTCTAGAAGCTATGGCAAATCCCCAACACATTAAAAATACTAATTTTATGCATCTTTGACTTTGAGATCCACAACATTAATTCCTTTTGAATCTTGAGACCCATTAAAATATTTTCCTAAGACTATGATGCCAAAATATTTTATTTTATTTTATTTTATTTCTTTTTTTGTATGTTTATGTGTGTTTGATAGTAACCTAGTCAATTGTTTTATTTTGATTATTATTAGGCTTAATTATATTATATATACTGTATTTTGCAGATTTTTTTTTTCACTTTATATAATGTACTATTTTTTTTATTTCAAAAGTTCTATTCCTACACTATACGCAATAAACCTATAAATATATATAAAAGCAGTTAAAAGTACTCATTAAAAGTGATTAAGTATATATATTAAACTCATTTTGACGTTAAACGTAATAAAATATAATAAAATATATAAAAATTTTTATCTAAGATTTGTTAACATAAATATTGGCTAAAAAAAAAATAGTTTAGTGATATCTATGAGAAAAAAAAAAATAGTATGTAGTAGAAAAATAAAAAAAAATTTAATACACAATGTGGGGATTAATAAAATACAATAATATCATGGTGTCTTTGGCAAAAAAAAAATTATATAATATAGCAAATAAAAATAACACTAATGTACAATATAGTAGAGTGCAATTAATTAAGCCTATTATTTTTTTATGGCCTTATTTAGTCCTACTTATGTTTCAGCTTTTCATTATCTTAGTAAATTTTAGAGTGTTTCAAAATTAGAAAATCCAAAAATTTGTGTTGTGGAGAGAATCCAAACTGCGGGGAATCCCAAATACTCTAATTTAAATTTGAATAAAAAGTAAAAATGTTATATTCGTAAAATAGGTAAAATGTATGAATAATCCCAGCACTATTCCATTATTGCACTAGTTTTCACTTAAATATTTCAGTTTCTGAACTTTCACATATATATTTATGTATATATCAATAGTTTTAACGACTGTCGCATACTGAAGGAAACTGATTGGGGCGCGGTACTTCAACAAAGGCTACGCCGCATTCGTTGGTGGGTTGAACTCGACCTTCGACACGCCGCGCGACACCGACGGCCACGGCACGCACACGCTCTCCACCGCCGGGGGGTCCTTCGTCCCCGGTGCCAATGTCTTTGGGTATGGCAACGGCACCGCTAAGGGCGGCTCACCCCGCGCCCGCGTCGTTGCCTACAAGGTAGCAAAAAGATATATAAAATCTAGTAAATCTATTCCTTTCTCTCTCTCTCTCTCTGTTAGTCGACGGGTTAAAGTCAACTTTTTCGATATAAAAATAACAATTCTATAATATTTATTTTCAATTCTAATAATTCTATTTGATTTTTTACGATATTTTTCGTGAATCTCAAATTGACAATAACTTTATACTTCCTTTTGTGTTTGTTTTTATTTTCTGGCTATGGCTAGGTTTGCTGGCCGCCGGTCAACGGTAGCGAGTGCTTTGACGCTGACATCCTTGCGGCCTTCGACGCTGCCATCCACGACGGTGTGGGCGTCATCTCCGTCTCCCTGGGCGGCAACCCCGACAGCTTCTTTGACGACGGGCTGGCAATCGGGTCGTTCCACGCCGTTCGGAAAGGCATCACCGTCTCATGCTCGGCCGGCAACTCCGGCCCAATGCCCGGGTCGGTGTCGAACACCGCGCCGTGGATATTCACGGTCGGCGCAAGCACGATGGATAGGGAGTTCCCCGCGTACGCTATATTCGGTGATAAAAAACTTAAGGTAGGAATTTGTTTCTTCTGCTGTCTTTTCTAGGGTTTATAATTTTTGACTCGAACTTTTTGGATCAGTTTTGGATCATCTGCTTTGAGAAGTCCTGGTTAGTTGATATGTTCAGTCGTTTCTGACTGATGGTAATGATTAGGCAAGATAGTGTTTCTAAAATTTAATAACTTGACAAGTCAAAACCAAGAATACATAGTGTCATAAATATTTAATTATTATTTTTAATTTTATAATATAGGAAAACTATATATTTTATTCGAGCATCATATCTAATTATAAAAATACTGATTTATAGACGATATTAAGTAGACATAAATTTTCAAGTTTTATTTCCTATATAAGACTAATTTATCCTAACAACAATCAAATCAGCTTAAATTATTGGATATTAATATGACTTGATTAAAACCGACCGGTTCACCAATTTGATGATCGAACCACTGGTTCGAACAATTCAAAGCGAATTTTTTGACTTATATGGTTTAAAGAGTATAACCAAATTGCTTTATAGACTGGGTCATGGTAGAACTGGTCGAATCGGCCAGTCCAACCCGATATTTAACTTTTTGCTGACATATATTTGGTCATTTCCCGCTGGGGAGGATAGTGTTTCGAAAATTTAACTGATTGATGGGTTGGGTCGGCTTTCGAATGATCCGATTTGACCCGATACATTGCCACCCTTCAAAAAAAAAAAAAAAAAAAAAATCTTTTGTAGTGATTATTTTATTAAATGTACTAAATAAAATTTTATTTAACAGGGGCAGAGCCTTTCACCCACTAGATTGGCTAAGAATAAACTGTACCCAATGGTTAGCTCCAAGGATGCCAAGGCCGCGAACCAATCGGAGAACGACGCGTAAGCATCAAATCCCCCAATCACAATCCCCCTTTCCATTTTAGATTTATGAATATTTTAAAGAAAGATATGCCTATTTATATTTTAGGGTTTGTAGGGGTGTTCATGTAATTCAAGAATTTGCACGCGTATACGCGCAAAAAATTTGAATTCAAATTGATTTAAACTCAAATTTGTCGAATTTGTGTGTGCTGATGCAGGGAGTTGTGCTTCTTGGGGTCTCTGGACCCAAAAAAGGTGAAAGATAAGATAGTCGTGTGCCTGCGAGGGATAAACGCGAGGGTGGAGAAAGGGGAGGCAGTGCTCGAGGCCGGCGGGGCAGGGATGGTTCTTGCCAACGATGTCACGACCGGGAACGAGATCATCGCCGACGCACATGTCCTCCCCGCGACCCACATCACCTACTCCGACGGCAAAGTCCTCTTCTCCTACCTCCAGTCGACTCAGTAAGTAATAATCAGTCCTCAAAGCTCGTCTCAAAGGCTCAGTCATAACTGTTCATCGATCACTCCTTAAACACAAATGAGGTAACAACGATCAAAGCTTATCTAAACTATGCATTGTCTTGAATCGACTATCCAATCTTTCAAAATTTTGATTATATTTACAAGTTTAGTTATCGTAGTTTATACAATTCTCACAACTATAAAGTCAATAGCGCAAGCAATCAGCTTAAATTTTTAAGTCAAAGTATCGTCGACCGACTCAAATCGAACAAATTGCAAGGTCGGATTAGAAAAATTAAAATTTTGAAAGATCGACTAGTCGATTCAAAATGTCCCCTAGTTTAAGTAAGTTCTGCACGTTTTTACCCACAAAGAATAGTAAATGATCACACGAACTGAAAAAATAATGAATAATTGATACTATATCTGTGAATGGATTGTCATTGGATATATAAGAGAACTCCACCTTAGTAATAATAACTGGGTTTAAGCATTTTGGGCCCAACGAATTATTATTGTTATATATTATCTTTTTCGCTCTTTCTTTACGAGAATTAAAATCAAATGATTAGTGTTTTTGTTTTTCATTGAACCTAGTTTTTTTTTTTTTTTCTAATTTTGCTTTAATTTTTTTTATTTTTAAATTTTTTAGGTCACCTCATGGATACATCACCAAAGCAATAACAGAGCTCAACACAAAACCAGCCCCATTCATGGCTGCATTTTCCTCACAAGGGCCAAACACAGTTAACCCTGAGATCCTCAAGGTTTGTTAAAATTATTATTAAGTAAAAAAAAATGTATGGAGAGACCCCCCTCAACTATTTTTAATTTTCTTTGTCCCCCTCTATTTACATTCCTTTAAAGATTTGTTTAAAAAAAAAAAAAGAAAAGAAAATTGTATAATTCATGTATTTCTTTATGCAATTTTAACTAAATTTCAATTTATTTATTTTGTGCTAAATTTACTTATAATTATTTTTTATTTAAAAAGCCCGATATCACCGCACCCGGCGTTAGCGTGATCGCCGCGTATACGAGAGCGTCGTCCCCGACCGGGCTCGCGTTCGACCACCGCCGCGTCTCGTTCAACTCGGACTCGGGCACCTCCATGTCGTGCCCTCACATTTCCGGCGTCGTCGGGCTTCTCAAGACCCTGTACCCTCGTTGGAGCCCTGCGGCAATCAAATCGGCTATCATGACCAGCGGTAAGAATATTTCACGAAAATTATACTTATACTCTTTTTCTCGATATTTTAAAATTTAAAATTCGGGACGTTCCGGCCGATTCGACCGTGACACGCTTTAAAAAAAACGGTTCGGTTCATTCTTTTGAATCAGATAAGCCAAAAGTCCGCTTTAAACTATTCAAACTGATGTCTCAACCAGCGAAATGGTGAACTAGTCCGATTTTGATCAAACTTCTAGATTTTTTTTTTGATTAATGTAATTTATAATAATTTTATTCATGATAGATTTTGTAGATTTTATGTTCTATAATAAAAATTAAAACTTGAAAACTTATACCTACTTAATATTGTTTAAAAATCAGTATTTTATAATTAAATATGATACTGGATAATACAATATTTAATTTTTAAGACAACCATATATAGTATAATATTTTATAAATTTTTTTACAGGATGTATTTGCACTTAGATAATCTCTAAGGGATATAAATACAAAAGTTACTTAGAAGGTAAAAGGTCAAATCATTGGTGTCAAAATTGCGAACTGGGGCATTATGATAATTTTACTCCGCATACGATTATATAATTTTTATATTCGGTATTATTATTATTATTATTATTCTTTTATTAGAATCAATTTTTTTATAAATTTTTATAATTTTATTTTATTTATTTGCAGCGAGAACACGAGACAACAAGGAAGAACCGATGCTGAACTCGTCATTTGTTCGGGCCACACCGTTTAGTTACGGTTCAGGCCATGTTCGACCGAATCGGGCCATGGACCCGGGTCTCGTTTACGACCTAACCACGTCCGATTACTTGAACTTCTTGTGCGCCCTAGGCTACAAGGCGGATCAACTGGCCTTGTTCACAACCGGCACCGCACCGTACAAATGTCCGGCCAAACCGATCCGACTTGAGGACTTCAACTACCCTTCGATCACTGTCCCGAACCTGTCGGGCTCGATCACGGTTAGCCGTACCGTGAAAAACGTCGGACCCCCGGGCACGTACACAGTTCGGGTCAGACCACCTAAAGCGATTCAAATAGCAGTCCGTCCGAAGAGCCTGAAATTTGATTCTGTGGGCGAGGAGAAAAAGTTTCAGGTCACTCTGAAGGTCGAAAATCGTGCCGCGGCCTCAGATTATGTTTTCGGGGTATTGGTGTGGTCGGACGGAAAACGCTACGTGCGGAGTCCTCTAGTGGTGAAAGTAGCAAGGCGGAAACCCTAATTAGGCGTCATTTTTCTTTTTTAAGTTTTATTATTGCCATGAATTTATTTTTTGGGGGTTTTTACGGGACAATTGTAGAAATAAGTGGTTTATTAGGGTTTAGGATTTGATTCTTTAGGGGGGTTTCAATAATGGGAGTGTTGAAAAAGTAGTTGTTTGGAAACTTTAGGCTTTGTTTTCATCCTTTCTCAATTCTTATTTTTCTAAGTTGTAAAAAATGATTCAGTTCATTTTTTTCAATTTGAATAATATGTTTTTAGGATAACCTTCAATTTTTAGTATCTTAATCCGAACTCAACCCGAACCCGAGTTGATTTTACATTATATAATATATACAGATGTTTGATGTTATATTTGAATTTGTATTTAAAAAAAAAATAGACTTTAATATAATATGTTCCCAAATATGGTGAAGAAATTAATTGTTTCGAATTCGGGATTCTAGTTTTTCAGGTTCGGTTTTGGATATAAACTTTCAAAATTCGTCGGATTCGACTTCAGGTTTCGGGTTTGAATTTGGATTTTGAAAACCCGCATGAAAACAAATTAAATTAAATTAGAATTTTATTAGGACATCCTCGAACTTCTGATTCTTTTGATTTAGTTTGTTTTAATCAAATTAAATTAGAATTCTAAATTTTTGATTCTTTTATTTTTATAATAATTCTTAAATTAAGTTTCAAAATTACTCAAATCAAAATAACTAAAGGTTAAATTAAGGACCACCACAAAAAATGAAAAAGGAAAAAAAAAATAGAGGGTCCTTTTGAAACTTGCCAATAATGGGGTACCTCTAAACATTTTTTACTTAGGTTTATTTATGATACAAATAAATGAATTTAAAACATCCAAATCCTAAAATAAATAACAAATAAATTTAAACTATATCTCAAAACTTTGTTCATGTATGTTATAATCTAAATAAATTTATATATATATATATATATATACATATATATTTTGATAATGTTTTTATCTTAATATGGAAAGAGATTTTATTTAGGATTTAAATACACTTGAAATATCCAAATTTTCACCTATTTATACAAAACTATCTAAACTTTTTAAAATTTATATTTCTCACCTAAACTTTTACAATTTTACAATTGACCCCCCTTAGTTTATATTTTCATAATTTAAAAAATAGCCGAAAAATAATAAAGAATACATGCCGACAATACAGATTTTTTACATCAAAATTAATTTCTACGGTACCGAAAATTAATTTTTACAAATTAAATGTAATAATTATAGTCAATTTTACTCACGAAAGTAATTTTTCGCATTAAATAGAAACAATCATAAAATCAAAGGATTATCATAAAACAAATTAAAAAATATTGAAGGACCCATTTCAAAATACTCTATTATTGGGTACTTCAATACATTTTTACCTAATTAAGCCTAATTAGACCTGGCAATCTCGACCCATACTCGCGGGTGCCCGTGGGTTACCCGCAAATTTGCTGGTATGAGTATCAACTTTTCGAACCTAAAAGATTACGGGTAAAATGAGTGGGTACCCATTAAGCTGTGTGCATTTTGGGTAACCCGCGAGTACCCATGGATACCCGCATATATATTTTTTAATTAAAAAATATATTTTCTTAATTAAAATACATATATTTTTATTTATCCATCCTAAAAATTCTAACCATAATTTCTTATCGCGTCTTTTATATTACGAAATTTTTTTATTTTAAGACTTTAAATATTTTTATTGTATGTTATGATATTTTAAATAATGAGTTATGTTATATTTTTAAAACTTATATATATGTATTTGCATTTAAAAAATATAAGAGACAAAAAGAAAAAAAATTGCAGGTTATCGGCATACCCACCCGCCCACCCGCCGGCGGGTATGGGTAAAGATGTTGGCTACCCAAAAATTTGCGGATAAATTTTACCTATGTCCAAGTAACCCGCGGGTATAATGACCCATCTGCAGGTTACCCAACTAGCCTGTTTGTCAAGTCTAAGCCTAATGATATATACAAATAAATAAAATATATCTATATATATTTTCTCAACTTTATTTTATATATATATACTCACTTATAATATATCAAAATCTAAACTACATTACTGTTTAAATTTTTTATAATAATTAATCGTTAATAAAGATCCATAATAATCACGTATAAATATGTGGAACTGGGTCACGTAAAATTCACATACACAAAAAAAGCAAATTAAAGTTATTTTACAGAGAAAAAAGAAATAAAATACAAAAGGAGAGAGAGGAGAGAGAAATGGGCACTTTGAAGAAGCTTTTGTTCTTCACCATTCTCTCTCTACTACAAGTGTAAAAATGTGTTTGGTGCCAACAAAGAGGTTAATAAATAAATGAATGTTTGTATTAACAATTATATAGTTTACATTTTTGCATGAGTAGTTATTTTTAGGGTTAATTACATACAACAGCTCTCGTTAAACATAGCGAATTACAAATATTTTTTTATAAAATTTAATTTTCTTATGTTGTCTTTATAAAAGTTTAGTGATATTCATATTTGTCTCTCTGGTTTGTTGCCGCTAAATAATAGTTTATTTTTTAATAATAGATAAGTAAATTGTCAATTTTATAATCGTACAGAAATGTCCCCCTAAAAAATTTTGAACGGTCATCTTCTTCCTCTTTAAAATCCAACCAAATCCACCATTGTTACAACCTTTTCTCTCACTCCTTTTTTCCTAAATATTTTTTTGAACAAAATAAGAAAAAAATCATAGAGAAAATTGAATAGGAAATCAACATGCGTTCAACAAGTAACCAGGGTTAAATATTTTATCTATGATTAACTAAATTTTCTAACTGATCCTATCTGCGTAGGCATATTTTAAAATATTTCTTGTTTTTTTTTTTTTTCCTTTTCCTTCCCAAAGAAGTATTTTCTTTTCCTAATTTTAGATAAAACATAAT
Organism: Ananas comosus; assembly: GCF_001540865.1. Classification (NCBI taxonomy): domain Eukaryota; kingdom Viridiplantae; phylum Streptophyta; class Magnoliopsida; order Poales; family Bromeliaceae; genus Ananas; species Ananas comosus. The sequence continues at coordinate 1,593,479 of NC_033639.1, read as the reverse complement.
ATTTTTATTAATTTAATTTTTTTATTCGATTTTATTACAATTTGTTGGGAAACAATATGGGAATTATCGGAAAATACTGGCTAGACCAAGTTTACCACATCATTATCTTTTTTATCCCACTTTAAAATTAGTATTTTAAAAGATTTTTTTTTCAACATTTTTAAAATTTAAAAAGTATTTTATTTATATTGGTGATGAATCTAATGAATTTTTTAAATAGTATGTTATAAACATATAATTTTTTTTTATTTGCATTTGATGGTGATGAAGATAAAAAATTTACATTTTATTGTACGGTCCATGGTGACGTGGTGATCTGGGTCTAGGCCTTACCTACTACGCTCTCTACACCATCTCTTATTCGAAGTTTCGAACCCTTCATATATACCTAAAAAAATATATATTAAAAATAAAAACCCTAATTCCCCTGGGAAAAAAAAAACCCTAATTTCTCTCTCTCTCTCTCTCTCTCTCTCTCTCTCTCTCTCTCTCTCTCCCTTTGTGGATCGTCGCCATTGAATCCAATGACCACTTATAGGTTAATCTCTCACACTTTTTGAGAATTAATTGATGCGTCAATCATTAATGCCCATCAAGTGTTCGATGAAATGCCCACAAGGAATAATTTGTTGTTATTGTTCGATTAATCCATATTTTTCACGTTTGAGTTCATATATTATGCTTCAATGTGCGTAGTATATAGATTCGTGCTCTTTTAGCTGTCATTTATGTGTTTATTCATGTAGTTTAATGTAAATTTTGGTTCTATTTTAGTAGAGGAATAAAAGTTAGGGTTTGGTATGAGTAAATAGTCCAAATTTCTCATATTAGAGTGTTATGTATCCCCATTTCTTTCCAATCCTATCCAATTTTATGAGAATTTTATGATTAAGGATTCAGCATACCCTTTTTAGTTGTTGTATTTATTCCAACATTTTGTTTAGATATAACAATAATAATTATTAATATTAGGGAAAACTTCAAATTTCGCCCTACAAGTTTACTACACTCTCAACTCCGAATCTCTACCTCTTCACCGGTCCCCTTCAGTCTAAACTCAACTCAAAATACCGAAACTGACTTCGGCCCATTCCATGCAAAAGTGAATAATGAAGAAAAAAGTGAGAAAAATATAAAATATTAATGCATCTCTCGTATCTTAATTACTTTCTACTGAACAAACAACAAAACTGAAGGAACTTCATAAGAAAGTAATTTTTACCTAACCTCTGATTCACTCAAAAGTCTACTTAAACCTGACTTCACCTTCGGTGAAACAAAAAGACCCTAAACATTTGCCTTTAGATCTTTTATGCCCGCGAAAAATCTTTACCGCGAATTGCCGTCCCGGGGGCCAGCCAATTCGGCTTCGCCAACGGCACGGCCAGCGGCGGCGGCGGCGCCCCCCTCACCGGGGTCGCCAGTGTTATGCTGTGATACTTTCCTTACGCAATTATGATTGATATCCGTTTCTGGTTAGAACTATTGTAATGTATATTGTACCGATTGCGACGCTTAGGACGTACAGGAGAAACTCTGTCCGTTCGGCGGTCTGTCGGCGGCGCCGTGACCCAACCAAATTGGCGGGTGGTCGCGGGTCGTGACAGCCAGCTACTCAATCTGCCGGCCGGACGCGCAAGGCGACACGGCTTGCACCAACTCCGACACGCTCGCGGCCTTCGACGCCGCCATCCGCGACTGCGTCGACGTGCTCTCCCTCTCCTTTGGCCCGAGCGCCAACTTTTTGTTCTTCCTACTCTATTCATTTCTGAATGACGCATCGACCCATCTACCTAGCGTAAGAATCTCACACTCATTTAGCGTCGATCCGACTGATTCGAGCGGTACATAACACCCTTCGCATTTAAGCAGATACTGAAATGCTTCACGCGAAAACTCTACCGAGTTCTAACCCACTAGCTATGCATTTTTTCGCCTTTCATGGCATGTATCTTTCAAATCTACACGCCGTGCGGCGCTACCACTTGCGCTAAATTCGTCGTGTTCTTATTCGCTCAATGTGCTATTATCAGGGATTCTTGCGTCGACGACGCCCACAACATTCCGACACGGCGGAGATCTCCTACCAAGATTCTTTTACCCTCGACTCTTACATCACTACAACAAAAACGGTTTATAGCGACACTTTTAAATATAGGTATATGTCAAAAAAGTGCTGCTAGCTAAAATTACCGACACTTTTAAAAAGTGTTGCTATATGGGGGTCGCTAGGTATATAGTTACAGTTAAAGAGTGTCGCTATAACCTAAAAGAGTGCTGCTAATTTACCAATACTTATTTAAGCATTTAACAATTGCCGAAACTCTATCTCGTTGGCTGCGGTGGCGGAGGAGGACGACAGGAAAGGCTCTTCGTCTAGAATTTCAGTGGATTGAGTGAAGAGAGAAGAAAAGATGGTAATTGATTTTTTCTTTTCTTTTTCTTTTCTGTTTGTAATCGGGCTAAATGGACTAGGGTGTGGTGGGTTGAGTAGAGTAATCTTTTATTTTTGGTTGGATTGAGCTTTACATTTAGGTATTAGTAGATGTTTTTTTAAGTTTTAGGATAAATGAGACACTTACTCAAAAGTGTCCCAAACATGTGTCCCTATAACTTAATTTTGTTGTAGTGCATGAACTCTACCAGGTGAGCTTTTCCGATCTTCGCAAGCAGTTTTATATTTCAGGAGATATTTCGATAACAAGAACTAATTGTTACTACAACTTCCTCGGCTCGTACTCGCAGCTAACGAACCTAACCGGGTACACCGCGAAGCCCTACATGCGCCCCGACCCGCCCATCCCGGCCGAGAACATCAACAGCCCCTCGATCTCGGCGCCCAACCTGAACAAGACCCAAACCGTGACGCGCACCGTGCGGAACGTGGGGCCGCCAGCGACGTACAGGGTCCCGTGGACGCCCCCCAAGGCCGTGAACATGACGGTGAGCCCGACGGAGCTCAAGTTCGACAGCACCGGCGAGGAGAAGACGTACGAGGTTACGTACGTTCCGCGCGAAAAAGAAGTACGTCAACGCCTGGCATCATGTGAGAAGCCCTGTTGTGGTGCAAGTGATCGACGCGTGAGAGATCTTGTTTCTCTTTATTTTTGCATGGATATGGGATATGGATTCTTGTACATATATATATATATAGAGAGAGAGAGAGAGAGAGAGGTTTTACGTACTAGAAATTAGATTTTAGTTAAGATTTCTCTCTCTCTTTTTAGATGTTTTTATGCATGTTCATTAGTGGGACTGGTTTTATATATGTATAGTTGGGAAAGAAACATTGTGTCCAAAGAAATAAATGCATGTTTCATGCTTTGATTTGCATTTGTTTAATTTGCTACAAATATGGATATTTGTTTGATAGGAAGTACATGGCTTTTATTTCACCCAAAATTTTCACACTAACAAATAAAAGAGGGTGTGATAGTCTTTTCTGGTCCCATGCATAATCGATTTCAAATTTTGCGCTAAACTAAACAGCAAAAATGAATATTTATTCATTAAATCATTCCGATAATTAAAATTTAAAGCATTAAATTGAAGCTTTTACTTTTAAGGCTCAGAATCTTACACCTACTTTATGCTTGAAAAAAAATTCTTTATACTTTTTTCAGGTTAATTTCATACAGTTTCCTGCAAATATAGTAAATAGCAAATATATTCCTACAAAGTTCAACTTTCATATATTGTCCCGGTATAAGTTTTAATGTTTTCAAATATGTTTTTCTGATTTGTGATCGTTAGAGAATAATTAAAAAACTATTTATATTTTCAAATTTACCATCACAAATATGACCCTTCAAAAGTTATAACAGTATAATATAATCAGGATTAAGTATTTAATCTATGATTAACTAAATTTTTAACGGATTCTAATGGCACGAATATATTTGAAAACATAAGAACTTTTGAAAGACAACATATGAAAGTTAAACTTTGTAGGGATATATTTGTCATTCACTATTTTTGCAGAAACCTGTATGAAATTAACCCTACTTTTTTAATATTATAATCCTTTATTTCTAAGTCACTAAACCTTGCTTAGTTCTATACAATCTAATCTTGATTTTTTTTAATATATAAAAAAAGGAATACCCAACACAAAAAAGACAAGTGGGTCCCATCTCACCATCTCAGTTCAAGTTGAAATTGAATAGGGCTTTTTTTGCATTTAGCCATTTTTATTTTAAAATTAGTCCTGTCAAAATTTAATTTTCAAAAATGGCCTTAGGCCTGCCACGCAGGTGCCACGTCAGCGCCACGCGAGCGGGGCTAGGAGCGGTAGTTAAGTTAAACACAGTGAACCATTCAACGTGTCTAAACACGGTGAATGGTTCACCGTGTTTGGTACGTATTTTTTATATATTGAAAAGAGGAATAGAAAATTTTTATTCCTTTTCTTCTCTTTTTCAAAAATACGAACCCGAACCCGAAAATCAAATTAAAATCCAAACCCGGATTTGAACCCGACGGATTTTAAAAATTCATACCCATATCCATATCCGACCAAAAACTCGAAACCCGAACCTGAATCCAGCGGATTTTAAAAATCTATACCGTTGGATGAAGATCTAAGAAATAAAAATTATTAAATATTTTATATATTGTATAAATAAGTAAAAATAAATTATGTATATATATATAATTTATTCGGGTTTGGATTCGGATAATATTTCGGATATCCATATCTATTGACATCCCTACTCCCTATTCCTCTTTTCAAAAAAAATACGTACTAAACACGGTGAACTATTCACCGTATTTGAACACGGTGAATGGTTCACCGCATGCAACTTAACACACGGACCCCGGCCCTGCCCGCGTGGCGCTGACGTAGCGCCTGCGTGGCAGGCCCAGAGCCATTTTTGCAAATTAAATTTTGACAAGACTAATTTTAAAATAAAAATTTACCGGGGGCTAAATGCAAAAAAGCCCAATTGAATGTGATTGTGGGGAAACACAGGACCCTTGCTTGTTTTCAGCTAAGCAACAATGCCCCACCCTAATAATTAGGGCCCAACCACAACTAATTTGTGGGTCCTCTTACTTACCTCATTTGCTATATTATTATTATATATAAAATTAGATTAGAATACTATTAATAGTACTAAGTTTTGATACTATTAGATTTTTGGTTCGTGGATGAAGAGATGTACGTGGTAGTGGTCTCCTAGGATTGAGTGAGTGGTTGATCGAATACGATGATCTTACGGGTGAAAATGATCAAAAAAGTAGATCTAACAGCAAAAAACTTGATAACACTAAGCACTTAATGCTATTGATAGCATAGCAGCCGGACTCATATTATATATAGCGAACTATGTTCATGCCAAATTTATGCATTAAAAAAGAAGGGACTTTGTTTGTATTATTTGTGCTGGATTACTTTATACAGGAAAAATTAAGTGATATGTGGTCATTATCCCCTTTTTAAGTTTCAATTATTAGAGAATATAATGTTCTTAGAAATAAAATTAAATAATTTTTAAAATTTGAGAATAAAATTAGTCAGAATTTTATTAGAGTTGACATGGCCTATTTCGTCGGAAGTAATAGAAATTCTGATAGTCCTAACCTAACTGAAGTAAAATATAAAGAAATGAAAAAAAAGAAAATGAGTAAAAGCTAGAAACCAATGGTGTAATTTTATGTAATAAACCCTTTCCAAATAAAAACTATGGTTATATAAATTGGTCTGACACACACTTCATATGGAGATATGATGCGTAATAAATCTTATTAGATTTTGATTCTCATAGGTTATGTATCACTTTTACGCTTTATGAATTTATCTCAGTTTTCACCTTTTTGGATCTAACTAATTAACCTTTAAAATTTTGGATTTTACAATCTTTTATTTGATTTGACGTAATTAATAATTTTTTACTTCAAAGTATATATGTGTTGTTTATCTTTATAAATTTAATTATATTTGATATAATTTAGTTAATTATAAATTTATTAAAATAAGCAATTAATTTAAATTGTGTATTCGAACCGTCATTATATCACTTAAATCAAATTAATTAAAAGGTTGGTTTCCAATTTTCTCATCATTCCAAAAAAAATATCATTTTTATTAAAATCAAAATGCTCTATAATTCATATAAGTTATATATACAAAGAGAGACTCTGGCATTTATACTATCGATAGCACGGAGACCTCCATGATATCAAGTTATTTTCAATGATATGGCTTCCGAATCGATAACAGCTCTGTTAGATATGATCTACGGTATTGAAAATATTCAAAAAATAAATTTCATATTTTTTTTTTCGATATTATTTAACTAGTGATCAAATGATCTAAAAAATTGACAATTTTAATGGCCAATGTCGATGAATTTAACGGTGTAAAACAATTTAAATCCGATAAAATTTTTATAAAACATTCTTTTCACTATTTAGAGTAAGATTAGTATATCTTATCTTAAATTTAAGTATGTTATCATAATTTTTTATGAAATTTTTTTTTTCAACCGTTCATTTAGACTATTCGTTTGATAGGTAAATGATATGGAAAAATTATAAAATTTAATTTTCAAATACTTTTAATCATGTAGATCAAGACTAATAGAGACGGTTGTCGATTCGAAAGCTGCATCATCGAAAATAACTTAGTAGTACGGAGACTTCCGTGCTGCCGATAGTATAGCAACTAGACTCTCTCTGTATATATGATATAGAAAGAGATTTTTCTCAAGAGAGAGAGAGAGAGAGAGAGAGAGAGAGAGAGAGAGAGAGAGAGAGAGAGGCTGGAATGCTTCTAACAGTACCAAGTCATTGGTGCTATTAGGCTTTCAGCCCTTGAATGAAGGAATGTGCAGTTAGAATGATAATAGTTCTCTAGAATTGAGTAGTTGGTTTGTTGAATAGTAGATCTAAATAATAGAAATGATCAAAAAGGTAAATCTAACGGTAGAAAACTTGGTAGCACCAAATACTTAATGCTATTAGAAGCACGAAAACCGAACTCTCTCTCTCTCTCTCTATATATATTTATATAAGGGATAATCGCTTATATATCTTTCAAAACTTCGAAAATATCTCATTTATCCCTACTTTTTTTTTTTCTTTTCAATATACCCCCCATATGTTCCTCCGTTATTCCAAAATACCCCTGCCGTGACAACCTGTTAAGTTAACTTAGATTAAACGCGAGTTAAATATCTACCACAGTTTAAAAAAAATTAAAATGCCATTTTTGCCCTTAACTTAAGGGCAAATAAGAAATGTTGGTGATGGTAAAAGAGTATATTTGAAAAGATCAAAAAATAAAATACTTTTTGTGCCCCTAACTTAAGGCCAAATAAGAAAAGTTAATGATGGTAGAAGGGTATATTTGAAAGGGCAAAATAATAATTTTATAGAGATTACAGGCAATCCTGTCAGGATAACTGTGTTTGGTTAATCCGCTATGTAATCTAGTCGTTAATGTAGCATTACAAATCGAGCAGGATTACATCGAAAATATTAACGGGAGGGGGGTCGTGTATCTTGTATTACTGAAACCCGTTAATACTATATATTATGTAAAATGACAATTTTACCCTCCAACAACCCCAAATCTAATTAACAGTATTATTTTCATCTCTCTCTCTCTCTCTCGCCTTCCCCCCTCTCTCTTGCACGCCGCTTTCTCTCGCTCTCTCTCTCGCATCACACCTCTCTCTCTCTCTCTCTCTCTCTCTCTCTCTCTCTCTCTCTCTCGACGTCTCTCTCTCTCTCTCGCGCGCACGAACACCTATCATCTTCTATTGCGTCGTCCTCTCAGGTAATCATCACGATCTCCTTCCCTCTATTCGTCATTTCCGCAAAAAATAATATTCAAATGACCACAACAAAGACAATTTTGAAAAAAACTATACTTTTATGTCAGGATTATTAAATTTTATAAACCGAACCAAACGTATTAATGCTACAAACACTGTAATCTAGTATTGCATTACTACATTAAACCAAACGCGCTAATACAGCATCAGTAGTAATCTTACGCCAAAATCCAAGATACCTGGATATGTCGAGATACTTTGTAATATTACATAACTCGAACCAAACGTGCCCTTAAGAGCATATTTGAAATAGATTGAAATGTAAAAAATATATTTTCAATATTAACATTCTAAGAAGGATAAATCAGAAAGTCGGAAACTTTTTAGGGGTATATAAGTAATTGCCTCTATATATATATAAATGAGTTGAGCTGGAATGCTGTCCGTAGCAAACAGACTTTGTTGCCATCCATTTTTTTTCGACGGAGCCTCTAAATCGACAATCGGCACCGTTGAATATGATCTATACCACTTGAAGTATCTAAAATCCAAATTTCATATATTATTATATTATTTTATATTATACACATTACACGGTCCCAGTCTCCACCGTTCTTTTCCGCTGTGTTGCTACTAGGGGTGGCAATCCAGCTCGCTGTCGCGAGCCAGCTCGTGTTCGGCTCGAAATGAGCTCCAGNTCGAATACATATATTTTATATTTATATAATTTATTTAATTTATATTTTTATATATAAATAAATAATTATATATAATATATATTTTTATTATTTAAATTTTAGTAAAATAAAAATATAAATGCGAGCTTAATTATAAAAAGACTCATTTATATATAAAATTTCAACTATTAGATCAAAATCTAATGGATAAGATTTTATAAATTTTTTTTTATATATATTTAATCTAAATTTTTTTAATTTATTATTCGCTGGCCAGCTCGTGAGCCAGCTCGTGTTCGGCTCGTTAATAAACGAATCAAACGCGAACTAAATTTTTTGGGTCGATACCTTAACGAGCCGGCTCGTGTTGGACTCGTTTATTCTGACCCAGGTCGCTCGTGTTAGGCTCGTTTACACCCCTAGTTGCTACTGCTACACCACAAAAGCGCTTCTTCACTCAGAAGCGCTTCTCCGCCCCTCTCTTCCCCAACGAAAAAAGCCGTTTTTTTTTCCTTTTTTTTCTTGTTTTCTCCCTCTCCCCGAGCTTCTCTCCTCCTCCTCCTCCTCCTCCTCCACCGCCTCCTCTCCTCTCCCCCCCATTCTTTTCCCCTTTTGTTGGTGCATTTTATGGTGGATCGAGGAAGAGGAGGAGGAGGAGGAGGAGGAGGAGGAGGAGGGGAGTAATGGGGCGGAGGAAGAGGACGATGCTGGTGTTGCTCTGCGCCTCGGTCCTCGCGCCCCTCCTCCTCTACACGGATCGCCTCTCCAATCTCCGCGCCGACGATCCCATCCGTGAGAAATCCGAAACAAAAATGGGATTTCCTTTTTTTTTTTTTTTTTTTTTTTTTTTGGCCGAGCACGGTTCCCATTTCCCAACCCAGATAGATCGACGCCGGTCGGGCCTTGTACCGAAAAAGTCTAGAATGTACCCGTTACATTGTTGATGTGGTATTTTTAACCAATTAATTTTTTTTAAAAAAAATTTAAAATGCAACACTTATGACTTATATTGCTGTATTGGTATTCCTAACCACTCNTTTTTTTTTTTGGTTCAATTTGAGCGATTCGGCATGAACTGGTGACATTTTGAGGTTAATTAGGGCATTTTTTTGGGTTTAATTTGAGTAATTTCGCGTGAATTGGCGACATTTTGAGATTAATTAGGTTTTTTTTTCGTTTTTTTTTTTTTACCTCCTCACAGAGAATAACGGTTTTGTTGAGGAAGTGACGAATTTGGTGAGTATATATTTATTTATTCTTATTTTTAATAATTAAATAATAGGGCTAAAATTTTAACCTTTTTTTAAAAAATTTATTTTTTGTTGGAAACTAGGGCCATAAAATTGAGAATGAGAAATTGAACGCGCTTCCTCAGGTAGGTGTCTTTTTTTACGATTTTTTTCCTTTTTTCTTTTACATTTTTTAAGATTTTTTTTTACTGAATTAATTTTTTTATTTTATTTTTTTTCGAATCAGGAGTTGAGTAGTAGTGTAAAAGAGCCAATTGGGATTATTTACTCTGAAAATGTGAGCACTTCCCCGCCGATTTTGGCGCAATTCAATGATGGATCTACAACATTGAGAGGTAAAATGAAGCGATTTTATTCAATTCTTCTTTTTTTATTTTTTTTTTCTCCCAATCCTAACATTTTTGTAGTATATAAGCATCAATTTTTATTCTGTGTTAGATAAAATTAGGAGTTTTTTTTTTTAAAAAAAAAGAATGAACTTTTACTGTTGAAATCTTGTAATTATACTCTTTTTTTTTATTTTTTTTAAGAGACCCAATTGAGAAAGTCCGGAGAGCACAAGAACAGGGCGCTGTCGGAAGCGCCGGAGAAGAAAACTCCACCTCTGCCGGACATCGGCAGCGTGATCTTGCAAGTGACCACCAAAGAGGTAACTTTTTAATTGATTTTTTTGGCCTAAAGGGATCAGCATCATGCCCTATGGTGGGAGGCCGGGTTGGGCCTAGTCATGTTCGGAATGGCGTGAGGCTGGGTTGGGTTGAGTCATGTTCGAAGTGGCTGAGGGCTGTTTGTGAGGCTGTTTGGGCCGAGTCACAATCGAGACCCATGAACGCTGTGTCTGTACGCTTTAAGTAAATTGATTATGTATTTTTAATAGTTCGAGCTTTTGGGATTAATGGTTAGCGCCAACGATTCGACCAGTTGATTTTTGCCCTTAATATATTTATTTTCTATTAAATAATAAACCGCACAAGCGTTTTATTCCATTGATAAGATTAGTGGAGCTTCTCAAGCAGTTTTATCTGTCGAAAATGACACTCTTTTGGGTGCTTCTCAAGGACTTATTCCTTTTTTAGGTAATTTTGTTTAATTGCAAATGCTATAAAAAGTTCGATTTAGTAAAGCTCATGACAGTGATAGGTTGGATTTATTTAGATTATCCCTTTGCTTATATGGGTTGATGGCCACATGCAATTACTCCTCTTTTATTTTTGTTGACTAAAAACCAATACATGGGAGAGGAGTCTACAAGAAAGCCATTGTGTCTTTGCGCGATGTCGACTTTTCGAGTCATTACTGATGAGTTATGACAAATTCCTTCTAGACCATGCAGCTGTCTCTATACTCGCTTTCGGATTTATAACCTTTCTTGTCGATAGCACAACTAATTCAATGAGTGTAGTTTTGATCAAATGCATAGGCCATTTTGAAATAGAACCTCCAATTTTTTTTCCTTTCTTTTTGTTGATAATGCTTTGACCTTTAATCGTTTTATCATTGTAAATTAAATTGAGTATTTGTCAAAATTAACAGCTCCAACGTCTATCACTGTTGACAATTAGCAAGAATTTATCATAATCATCATTAAAACCCCTGATTTAGTTGATGGTAATAAAATTTAAAATGTTTGGTAGTTTAGTCAGAATATAGATATTTGTTGGATACTTGGATTAGGTTTTAAAATTTTAACTAAAAGAGAGAGTATTCTCCTTTTCTTATGAATGGTTATATCATTTCTTTATAACAGTGATTATGTAGAATAATTCCTCCCTATGTCATGTGCAATTTTTTTTTTTTTAAGTCGCTGTCATCTTTTCATCTCAATGATGTTTCCGTCATCGGATGTTTTAAGACAGATACAGTTTACTTTGGCTGATGCTGTCGCTATTTCTCTCAGAAGCCCTAACGTTGTTGGATTAGTTCTGGTGATGTTTTAGTTGGTAATTAATCGTGACAGATAATGTTATTATAATGATTGGTGGAGGAAATTATCACTTTGTAATATTGTGATTTCATCCATGGCGGGGAAAAAAGTTTAATTTTAGCGTTCTTGATATTTGATCAACATGATCATTTTGTAGGAAGAAATTAGGCTAAATTGCACTTTTGGTCCTCAAACTTTGAGACGTGTGACGATTGGTTCTCAAACTCTAATTTGTTGCGATTTTCTCTTTTTAAATTGTTGCAATCAGGTCCCACGGTCTAAATTAGCTTATTAAATGGTGATATGTGGCTAATAAAATATTTTTGTAGTAGTATTATAACCAATAATGTGGTATCATTAAGATGTCATATCACTACCACATCAGCGGAGTATCAGTATCTAGTTAACTAATTTGGACTGTAAGACTTAATTGCAATAATTTAGAAAGTTCGAGCCAGAAATTACAACAAATTAAAGTTTGAGGATCGAAGTGTCACCGGTCTTAAAAGTTTGAGGACCAAAAGTGCAATATAGCTAAGAAATTACTTGTTCTTAAAGGACCGACTTGTAATATTCATATAGGATAGACCTTTATCTTCGTCTATGGCTGTGTATTTACATTTTGAAACTTATTCCCAGGAAAATAAATCGGAAGTTAAGTTGGAGCCAACATCTACTAAGATTGTTCCTGGAAATAATCACCCAGTGAACAGAAATAAAAACAGTGGTAACTCCGAAATCCTTGATTCCAGAGTTCGGCATCTTAAGGACCAACTGATCAGGGCAAAGGTTTATCTCAGCCTCGCAGCCACTCGAACCAATGCGCATTTCATCAGAGAGTTGCGTGCACGGATAAAAGATGTGCAACGAGCACTCGGCGAAGCGACCAAGGATTCAGAGCTACCGAGGAAGTAAGTGCTCCTTGACATCCTAACTAGTGTTTTTTTTTTTTTTTTCTTTCTTTCTAGCCTCTACTTTTTTCAATTTCGATTTTCCTCGAGAAGACTGCTTTTCAAACAGAAAATTTTGTAACTTCTGCTGTGGTAATGAGAATGTGAGCCTGAAAAGATAGAAGCTTTAATTTGAAACATTTGATTCTGTTGCAAAGTGAAGCTTTTGGGAGGAATTTTTAGTAGTGCTTCTCTTCCGGCCGCTACTCAAACAACAAATCCATTAAAAAACACTAGACCCTTAAGCATGCAAACAGGACCTTTTAGTCCAACATCAAATATTGATAGAAAAGTGTTTTGATAAATAAAAACTGGAACACTAGTATCAGTAACACAGATTTATGCATTTCGGCGCAGCTGGAGTTACAGTAGAAGCCCTAGTAGCTTTCTCGTTAAAATCTCTCCAACAACTTACTGTATATAAAACAAGAAGCTTCATACCTGAGCTTCTACTTTGGTGCCCAAAAGCTCATTGCAAATTCCCACCACAGATCAGTGATCTTCTTTTTTTCCTTTTTCTTTTTTTTTTTTTTTCTCTCTCTTTTCCTCCTAGTAGCTAGCTTCTGCTTCTCAAGTAGGGAGGTTGTTCCAGAAGCCAAAACCAAGTAAGCGACTAAGTTGCTAGTACCCATAGGCTGGTTGGGCTTTGCAGCTCCTGTCGCTTGTCCAAGTGAAATTTTCATGCTATTTTGGGAAGTACTTTTTTGCCCCCACGTACTTCTTTTCTCGTAGAACATATTAACCATTCATCTTTTGCTCAGTGCTTATGAAAAGCTAAAGGCGATGGAACAGACTTTGGCTAAGGGCCAGAAGATCCAAGACGATTGTGCTTCGGTTGTAAAGAAACTCCGTGCAATGCTCCACTCAGCAGAACAACAGTTGCAGGTCCATAAGAAGCAGGCGCTATTTTTGACGCAACTTGCGGCAAAAACCCTGCCCAAAGGTCTCCATTGCCTACCCTTAAAGCTTACCACCGAGTACTACTCACTCGAACCAGCCAAGAAGCACTTCCCCAACGAGGAAAAGCTCGAAGACCCTAAACTCTATCACTATGCTTTGTTCTCGGATAACATATTGGCGACGGTGGTGGTTGTTAATTCAACAGTGCTTAATGCTAAGGTTGGTTGCTGTTCTATATTTATGTAAGTTTCGTGCATGTCCCTGCAATATCTGAATTTCAATATATGGCCTTCAAATACTAAAGTTTCCTTGCGAAGTCATGAATGACTTCGCAAGTTAACATAAGGGAACTTTGTAAGAAACTTCACTTTTCAGGGGCATATGTAAATTTTCGGATTTGACGTCATGTATATAAAAGATTTTGAAAAAAATAAACAAATACATCTTATGTATATTAACAATTTTATGTTTTTCCATGCAGAATCCGTCAAACCATGTGTTCCACATAGTAACCGACAAGCTAAACTACGCTGCGATGAAAATGTGGTTCTTAGCTAACCCACCTGGGAAAGCCACGATCGAAGTCCAAAACATTGAAGAGTTTACATGGCTTAATGTGAGCTACAGTCCCGTGCTGAAACAGCTGGGATCTCGGTCTATGATCGATTACTATTTTAGGACTCATCGTGCGAACTCCGATCCAAATTTGAAGTACCGAAACCCAAAGTACCTTTCGATTTTAAACCATTTAAGGTTCTACCTACCTGAGATTTTTCCGAAGCTTGACAAGGTGGTATTTTTGGACGACGATATTGTGGTACAAAGAGACCTATCTGCGCTTTGGTCGATCGATCTAAAAGGGAAAGTGAACGGCGCGGTTGAGACTTGTGGGGAGAGCTTCCACCGGTTCGATCGGTATTTGAATTTTTCGAACCCCGTCATCGCGAAAAAGTTTGATCCTCGTGCTTGCGGTTGGGCGTACGGAATGAATGTGTTTGATTTGGCGGAGTGGAGGAAGCAAAAGATCACAGAGGTCTATCACTACTGGCAGAAGCTTGTAAGTTGAATATTTCGCTTCCTTTGCAGCATAATTTGATATAGTTTAGTTTCTTCGCTAACTTAATTTCTACTTGGGGTTGTTGGGCCGAATTTATATGTAGAATTTGTGAATCTTTAACTCTGAGAACAAATAAGCTCTAAATTTAACACTTGAAATATCTTACAACTTCAGACAGTTCTGTGATAATATTTGGACTTTAGTAACTACATCACAATTTTTTTAAAAAACTTTTTTGATCTTGCAGAATCCCCACTTTCACAATTTTTTTAAAAAACTTTTTTGATCTTGCAGAATCCCAACTTAGCTGTTATGAGTTTTATTTTATTTTTTTTTTACTCATGTTTACCTTCACTACTTTAGTATTATATATAGGGCAAATTACCCTTTTGGTCCTCAAACTATGAGGCACGTGACAATTTGGTCGTCAAACTTTAATTTATAGCAATTTTTGGCTCGATCTTTCTTAGTTGTTGCAATAAAGTCCCATAACCCAGTTTAGCGGACTAAATGCTATCATGCCGTTAATGTAGTAGTGACGTGTCAGTGTTATAATTGATGGCGAAATAATGATTAAAACACCATATCAGTAATGCATCAATATTTAGTCAACTATAATGCATTGCGGGACTTGGTTGCAACGATTTAGAAAGTCCAAGCCAGAAATTTCTACAAATTAGAGTTTGAGGACCAGAGTGTCACGCGCCTCATAGTTCGAGGACCAAAAGTGTCATTTACCCTATTTTATATGTCACCTCCTTTTAACCTGCAAGAATAAATGTCTCAATGGTTGGTACTTAGTACTATGTTGCTATAAAAAATTCAACTACCACAACTATAAAGCCTTTTATTTATAACTATTTGGGGTAAAGCTACAACTGTATTATTACTCCACTCTACCGAATCTTCCGAAATAAATGTTTCTCGTAGCTCGCAATTTCCGAACATAAAAACTGTTCAATATGTTGTCGCAGAATCACGATAGGCAACTATGGAAGCTGGGAACTCTTCCGCCCGGTTTAATTACATTCTGGAACAACACGTTCCCCCTGGATCGTTCGTGGCACGTGCTCGGCCTCGGCTACGATCCGCACGTAAACAACAAGGAGATCGAACGGGCCGCAGTCATACACTACAATGGAAACATGAAGCCGTGGTTGGAGATCGGCCTCCGAAAGTACCGTGGCTACTGGTCTAAGTACGTAAACTACGATCAATCTTTTCTGCGCCACTGTAATATCAACCCGTAAAGGAATTTGGTAAGTCCTCGATCTCTCTCGACGAATTGATCCCGCCTTAATCTTGTTTTTCCTCAGCATTGATCTTGATCTTTTGTAGGGTAGTAGGATTTATTTGTCTCTTGATTTGTTTGTTTCGACGAGCACGTAGTTCGCTGTAGTGTTTTCTATTTGTATGTTTTTTGCGCCTAACTGCGAAAACCGCAGTTATATTGTATATGTTTTGAGTTGTAGCTTGTAAACATTTCCCCCCCCCTCAATTAATGTTATGCATTTGCTCCAAGATTTTTTTTTTCTTTTTTTTTTTTGCCTTCTTAGTTGTTATTGAATTTTGAATGTTTTCTATTTCAGTATCCTTTAAATCTGCATTTGGGGATGTCAGTGGATACGGATACTCGAAATTTTACCCGAATCTGAACTAGCCGGGTTTAGTGGATACTAAACGGACATGGTTTCGAAATAGGTCTAAAATAGCCTCGTCTCCCAAGAAAAGTATATGTAATTATGACTTGTCTGTTTTATTTTTCCAAAAAATTTGATGTATAATACAATAAAAATATAAAGAATAAGAAGTATAATATCTTTTCTAATTGTGCAACATTCTCTTCTAAATAGTGTGATATTTGTGTAAATGATGCAACATTTGCTCAATTTATATAAATATTACAACATCTGTACAAAAATATTATAACATATTACACCGTTTACAATATACTATTATGTTTATAATAAAGAGATCCTTTGTGCTGTTATGGCTGCAAAACGTGCACAACCGAAGAAAATACCCTTTTTTCTGTTTTTAGGAGATAGTAAAAGACTGTAGCATGCAGCAAGTACTAAAGAGACTAATTTATAATGCTTCTAACTGAAGCTCTGCACTCTCACAGAAGTGAAAAGTGAAGGCAACCGTGGGAAGATCAGGGTGATTGGCTGTGCAGAGTAAGACAGCAAGAAAAATCCAGGAGAATTAGAATGAAAATCTTTTGGAACTCTAAGGAGATCTTCTTTACAGAGTAAGACAGTTCAAACAAAATCTTTGCCATGTTAGGCCTCTCTGTAGAGTTGTGCATTGGAAAATGAGTGGGGATCTGTTAAAATCCTAGTTAAAATCTTAGAGATCTTTTGAGAATCCGAAATATTAGAGAGGCAACAGAGGATACATTCACAAACTTCGATGGCCACCATCCAATAGACGGACTTATGGCATCCGCGCGGTCGAATCGAAGGGTGGAGCGATCTAGAGAGAGATCGCACAGCTTACCTCCATAGGTAGGAAGATAGGGTCTAGAGAAGGTGTACTCATGGCATCTGCGCGGTCGAATCGAAGGGTGGAGCGATCTAGAGAGAGATCGCACAGNCCAATAGACGGACTTATGGCATCCGCGCAGTCGAATCGAAGGGTGGAGCGATCTAGAGAGAGATCGCACAGCTTACCTCCATAGGTAAGAAGATAGGGTCTAGAGAAGGTGTACTCATGGCATCCGCGCGGTCGAATCGAAGGGTGGAGCGATCTAGAGAGAGATCGCACAGCTCACCTCCATTCACGATCGGCGGAGATCCAGAGAGGCCTCGATAGGTAGGGGGATAGGGTTCTCATGAGGAAGAGAGGTAGAAAGACAAAGCAGTGAGCAGAGGCGAGAGAAAAGCCTCGGAGGAGAGAGGGAGGGCATGGAGAGACGCCTCGGGAGAGGCTTAGAGGGGCGGCGAGAGGAGAGAGGGAGGCCGTGGAGAGACGGGAGAGGCTTAAAGGGGCGACGAGGGGAGAGAGGGAGGGCGTGGAGAGACGCCTCGGGAGAAGCGTATAGGGGCGGCGAGAGGATATAGGGAAGGCGTGGAGAGACGCCTCGGAAGAGGCAGGCATAGGGAGAAGAGAGAAAAGAGAGGGCGTGGAGAGAAGCCTCGAAAGAGGCGGCATAAGGAGGAGAGAGAATGGAAAATTAGGGTAGGGTTCTTAGGTTAACCTTTAGGCAGAAATGACAACAAAAAAAAAAGTAGAGGGTTAGACAGAAAAAGAAAGAAATTTCAGAAGTGACAAAACTGATGTGGAAGCATAAAACTTCGCCATGTCATCGGTCACAACCATCAAATTATGTATTTGTATGGATAGTCTTTTATATAAAGCATAATAGGACTAAATTTTTTAATCTAGCTATATTATTTTGAGCGGTGATTAAACTTAAGAGGATTAAATATACTGGGACTAGAATAGTTTTGGAACAGAAGATCTGGGTGGAAAGTGGGGGCGTCACGATCTCCATACATTTTCATTTAAATAAATTCAGAGCAATGCCATTAGTACATCTCAAAAAGTGTAAATTTTACAACACCTTCATCCAAGGCCCCATATTGAGCCCTCATCTTGTCATTTTTTTTTAACACTAAAAATTTAAAGAATTTTTTAACTTAGGATGGGTGAATTGTTTATTATCTTGTTTTTGGGGAAAAATATGGTAAACAATTTATCTGTTCTTTTTTAGTTACTTAAATATTTCTCGTATAACGGTTCTCCATATACAATTCTAACAACTCAAAACTACAAATGACTGTAATAATCTAAAAGGAGAAATACAGTAATTTACTNGTTCTCATGAGAGAGAGAAGTAGAGAGACAAAGCAGTGAGCAGAGGCGAGAGAAAGGCCTCGGAGGAGAGAGGGAGGGCGTGGAGAGACGCCTCGGAAGAGGCGGGCATAGGGAGGAGAGAGAAAAGAGAGGGCGTGGAGAAAAGCCTCGGAAGAGGCGGCATAAGGAGGAGAGCGAATGGAAAATTAGGGTAGGGTTTTTAGGTTAATCTTTAGGCAGAAATTTCAGAAGTGACAAAACTGATGTGGAAGCATAAAATTTTGCCACGTCATCGGTCACAACCATCAAATTATGTATTTGTATGGATAGTATAGTATACCAATATTTGTATAAACGCTGCAATGTTAAACCGTTCTGAAGAAATGTTGTATATTTGTATTAATATTACAAATATTGCACTATTTAGATAAATATTGAATTATTCGAAAAGATGTCACATGATTTGAGTGTGTTACACTTTTTCTTCTTACTAATTTTTTTTTTTTTTTTTTTTTTGAGGGTTCTCATCTCTTGAGAAAAGTATATGTTATTATGACTTGCCTTTTGTACTTTCCAAAAAAAAATTAAATTTAACATTCTATTTTAATGTATAATAATGTATTATAATATGTAATTTCTTATAAATATAATAGATAGGTTATGATTGCATGTATTTTTCTTGAAAGACGAGAATTCTCATCTAATATAAAAGAATAAATATAATACTTTTTAAAGAAGAAAGAGTGCATCAACCTCTTAAATCACGCAACATTCTCTTTTAAATAATACGATATTTATTCAAATAATGCAACATTTGCATAGTTTATATAAATATTTCACCATCTCTATAATATAATTGTAATATATTACATCGTATATACATGATATACTGTATTATTCATAATACAGATAAATATTGTAAATATTGTATTGTTTTATACAAATGTTGTATTATTTACACAAACATTATACTACTGTTGAGAGAATGTTGCTCATTTTAGAAGGGCGCTTTTATCTTGTGAATTATATTTTGTTCCTTTATTTTTATATTATGTGATGATTTTCGTTTCCCGAGAAAAAGTATATATAATTATAATTTATGTGCTCTGCTTTTTTAAAAAAATTGAAATACAGATTTTATCTACATATTGGAATAGGGACAATTTGATCATATTTTTTTTAAAAAATGGTAGAATCTATAAAATCTAAAATAGTGGACTGGTTCTGCAAAACTACAAAAGGAGTAGATTTTTTTTTTATGAAAAAGGCCTTTGCTTTTTTTTTTTGGTTTAAGTAATTTAACTTAAAAATTGGATATTTTATGGAAAGTTTTGATGATTTCATCAAAACTTAATTATTTTTAATCACTCTGCGGCAAATAAAACTAGATTAATTAATTGGTAATAGATAATTGACCCATTTAATTAAAATCTAATAAAACTTTCATTTAAATAATTAGAATAATTTAAATAAAAAAAATTAGAATTCAAAGGCGGTTGTAAATAAAAAAAGTTAAAATGTTGTGGGGCGTCTTCAAAAGTTACTATAGTTGAGGGGTCTCCAAACATTTTTACCAAAATCAAATGGTGTTATTTTGACCATTGTGTGGTAGCAGGGATACAAATGAATCCGGGTTGATGGATCTTCTACTCTGATTCGTTCAAAATAAGACGATAAGTGAGAGCAAATAAAAATAAAAAATAATAATAGTAAATAATCAGTCTCGAATTCATTCTAATTTGCTAGAAAAATGGAGTAAGAGCCGAGAGACCTCTTTCTACCCATGATCCTTCTTAACATGCCAAAAATATGTCGAAAACTCACTTCTGTCTAGAGATGAGAACATGGCGGATTTGGGGGCGGAAGGGTTTTCCTACCACCCACTCCATTTCTTGTCGGGGTAGGGCAGATTCGAGGCGGATTATTTTTCATGTTATTTTCACTTACCGCTGCAGATGGAGAGGTTGGAGTGGGAGCAAATTTTTGATAGATTTTTGACGGATTGAAGAAAAGGATCTCCCGCCTCCCGCTCTATTTACTTGGCGGATCGGGACGGATTCGGAGTGTATTATATTTTTCTATATTTTTTGTTCCCACTTAACACTCCATTCGGAGCGGATTAGGGTGAGAGCTCCACCAGCCCAGATCCACTTGCATCCCTACTTTTGTCCTGAAGTATTCTGAATAAAATGGTAAAGGGCTATTTGGTTCCTCAGAAATGCGTGAAAAAAAATATTTATCTAGAAAAAAATTTACCATAGAAAATTTCTCTTTCAATTTTCCGACCATTTGTTTCAAAAAAAATTAGCTTTTTTGAAAAACTTGTTTTCAAATTTTATAGAAAATCAGCATTTTCATTTTCCTTAAAAAAATCTGAAAAATAAAATTATTAATTCACAATGAAATTTGAAAAATAAATTTTCAAAAAAGCTAATTTTCTTTGAAACTAAACGGACGACAAACTGAAAAATAGGTTTTTCATGGAAAACTTTTTTCCACATTTATTCGCTGAACCAAATACCCCCTAAAAAGAAGTAAATTTATGGAATAAAAATCAACATATTTCAAATCTGCCCCGATCTGCCAAGATAAGGAAGCTCCAGACTAAAGTTGAAAATTCCTCCCACTTTCGAATATGTTCTATTTACATTCCTGTGTGATAAGTTACGTATCAAAGACCATCTTTCAAATAAGAAAAGTATGAGTCATTTTATTATTATTATGACCATCAAGTCATATAGATTGTGGAATAAAAATTTTCTGAAATTAATGTTAAGTTTGAAAGTACGGAAAGTTTGATTCAAGTGATTACAACTTTTGTTTTTCTTTTTTTTCTTTCAACTTAAGGTTCTCTTAACACAAAAAAAAAAAAAAAAAAAAAAAAAAAAAAAAAAAAAAAAAAAAAAAAAAAAAAAAAAAAAAAAAAAAAAAAAAAAAAAAAAAAAAAAAAAAAAAAAAAAAAAAAAAAAAAAAAAAAAAAAAAAAAAAAAAAAAAAAAAAAAAAAAAAAAAAAAAAAAAAAAAAAAAAAAAAAAAAAAAAAAAAAAAAAAAAAAAAAAAAAAAAAAAAAAAAAAAAAAAAAAAAAAAAAAAAAAAAAAAAAAAAAAAAAAAAAAAAAAAAAAAAAAAAAAAAAAAAAAAAAAAAAAAAAAAAAAAAAAAAAAAAAAAAAAAAAAAAAAAAAAAAAAAAAAAAAAAAAAAAAAAAAAAAAAAAAAAAAAAAAAAAAAAAAAAAAAAAAAAAAAAAAAAAAAAAAAAAAAAAAAAAAAAAAAAAAAAAAAAAAAAAAAAAAAAAAAAAAAAAAAACATGTTTAATGATTGGACATTTGGAGCCACATTTCTTGGTTTCATGGTTTCCAATCAATAGCCTTTTAAGTCAAAAAAATATCAAATGTAAAAAAGTATAGAGAACCCCCACAACTATAGGCAGTTCTGAAATTGCCCCCTGGACTTTTTTTTTTTCCTTTATTTTTTACTTTTGGTAATTGGCATCCTTTGAACTTTTTTTTTCTTTCCAAAACCAAGTGATTTTTTACTATCAAATTAAATTTGATAAAATATTTAAGTTAAATAACTAGAGTAATTCAAATAAAAAAGCATTACGTCTCAGTACAGATATCAAATAATAAATAAATCCGTATATAGTTTTCCACCTTTAAATCTACCTTTCGATCAATCCCACCCATTAGATCATACTATTTTTCCAACCATCCACTAAGTTCTAAGGGACCACTATCATCCTAACATTACACGAGCCGAACACAAGCAAGCAGACCTTAACTCATGTTTGACTTATTTATTAATCGAGCAATCGATCTCAAGCTCATTTTCGAGCCAAGCATGAGTTGGCTCGTGAACAGTGAGCTAGCTTGCCAGCCCTATAGAAAAATGCCTCGGGTTGCGAACCAAAGACGAATTCCAAGTAAGCCAAGGGTGAGTCTCTTTCATTATGTTGGGTGGCCATGACCATATAGTCATGGAAATGACCAAAAAGGTTCTTCATGAAATGGAGTGTTTGAAACTATTGGAAGTGTGATTTGTAAATAGGCTCAGTAAACCTCGAATGAAATAATCTTTTTACCTGTTAAATATTAAAATTACATCTTTAATCTCTATTGATCAACCGTTAAAATCTTTTTATTTTTTATAAAATAAAGTACCGAATCATTTCTCTTATTATTATTTTTTTTATATAGAGATCTCCTAAACTAATAATCTTTATTGGATCAAATTTGGAGATCTTTATCACATCTTTTATTTGTGATTTTTTTCAAATTTAATCATTTTAATCACATCATTGCGAATAAAACTAGGCAATCCAATTGAGTTTGAGGTTCTCATCAAATCCTCTGGTGGTTTCATTAAATTGACTACTTTCTTAATCATATTTTGGCGAATAAAATTAGACCAAATTTATGCCCGGTCGCTAGCAGAACCAGTAAATTTAACGAAACGATTAACTTAACTAATCATAATAACTCAAATAAAAGAAATTAAAAGTTAAGAAGCCTCTATACATTTTGACTCTTTTGAAACGAGCAACGCTATTTATACGTATGAAAAGAGGTGTATATCATATATTCCACCCATCTAACAGGCCGGAATGTTTTATTAGTCACATCATATGATAAGTGATATAATCTCATCCATTGAATGAGTGGGTGTATATTATACACTCCAAAATTGGAGTACATTGTACACGCCAATTAAAGTTATATCTTACACTCCACTCATTCAATAGTTAGGGTATTTTTTACTAGTTTAAATTCAAAAAATGTTATTTCTTTAGTTGTCACATCAATGTCGTTTTTTTAATACTAAAAGCTATTCTTTTTTTAAGAGACTTTTGTTTATTTACCTCTTAACTACTATTGGGAATCTTTAAATTTATCCTCAAATTACCAAAATAGTCTTCTAAAACCCTATTCTATTAGTAAGCCGTAAGCAAAATGGACATATTTGAAGAAATGTGTTAAATCAACGAGGATATTTTGGTTTTCCCGAAAGAAATAAAATATTAACTTTTAAAGTTTTGAATGGCATATTAGATTTTATCCTATTCTTTTTAATACTAAAAATCTAAATGGTCTCTGCGAACCCGTCGGCTCATGATGTAAAATTTACACTCCCTACGATAGTGTATATATATAGATAGCGTTTTTTAGGTTTTTTTAGCCTGAGAAATATTATGCAAGGTTTACAACCCAAAAGGATTGTAATCTCTACAACCCCTCTACTAAGAGATTGTACAATCTGTAAAAATATTTTAAAATTTTTAGTGTAAAATAAAAGATGATTAGACAGGTAGAAAAAAAAAAAAAAAGACTTTTTTCAGAAAGGATTGTAAGATTATAATTTAGAGTGGATTGTTGACCTAGCACTCCTCTTTTGGTTTGGACATGGTCAAAATGGGTGTTTTCTCCAAATATATATATATATATATGCATGCATTGAAAACTATACAATATGAAGCATCAAATCAAAATATACATAGAGAGAGAGAGAGAGAGGGAGATAGAGAGAGATGAAGATGAGGAATCCCAATCCCAATCTCAAAGTTTTGTTTCTTTTGATTCTCATTGCTTGGAGCAGTTATTGCAGTGAATTTGTGGATTCAAGAGTAATAATGCACACTTCAGTATCTTCATCATCATCATCATCATCATCATCTGGTGGGTAATTGGATGCTCCTTTTTCACTTTTAATTTCTCTTCATGATGTTTATTTATTATTCATATATTAGATTTATTTATATTAGAGTGCTTCTGTGCTTGTGAAGAAGCTTTGTGATTTTGTTTTGTCCTTTGTTTTCTTTGGTTTTTTTTTTAAAAAAAAAAATCACAAATTATTCGTGAATTACTAAAAATTCGGATTAAACGGTCTGTTTACAAATTTTCTTAAAAAAATTTATTCGCGAATTTTTGGGCCAGCCGAATAATTCGCGAATTATTTCTAAATTATTAAAAATCTGAATATTTATATTTCATACCGAATCTGTTTTTTAAGCCGAATTTTTCAACGAATTTAAAAATTAGAAAATAAATTTTATGCATATTATATCTCTACCGAATTTTTGCCGAATCCAAATTAATTAACTATGGATGGGACGAATTTTTTTTGTAAATAATTCTATCGATTTTTATAATCATAAAAATAATTTTTTTAAAAAAATAATTATAAAAATAAACCTCTAAATGCGGTAAATGATTCATCGCATTCATAACTCCTCATTAGGAGTAGAAAAAGAATAAAAGCAGTGAACCATTCACCACTTTTACCATCGTAGAAATATAGAAGAAGTGAGAAAAAGAAAGAAAGCGGTAAATGGTTCACCGCTTTTAAAAGCGGTGAACCATTCACCGCTTTTATAGTACCATATTTATAAATAAAAATTTAACAGGTCTATTTTTATAATAAAATTTTAGGATAAGACTATTGCGCTAAAAAACCCAATGGGACAGTGCGGTCTTAGTAACCGTCCCATTAAAAAAAATTCCAGTGAAGTTATATGAAAAACAATCTCTTTTTCTTAATTAGATTAAAAGGGACAATTGCATATATATTGCTAAAAAATTTTCGACTTTCTGATTTACCTTTTTTAGAAGGCTGATATTAAAATTATCTTTTTAATGTTCCAAGTTATTTCAAATATGTTCCTAAAGTTAAATTATGTTAGTGAAATGTTAGCGACAACCATTATCTCTGTAAAATTACTATTTTGTCCTTTCAAATATTTTCTTTTACCGTCACCTATTTTTCTTACTTGCTCCTTAATACAAGGGCAAAAAAAGTATTTTAATTCTTTGTCTTTTTAAATATACACTTATATCATTACCAGCTTTTCTTATTTGCCCTTAGGCAAAAGAAGTATTTTGATTTTTTTTTTTTACCCAGGTAGAAATTTAATCTGAATTTAACCCGAGATAACTTAATGAGTACTAACAGCGAGAGTATTTTTGAATAATGGAGAACTATACGAGAAGTATATTTGAAACAAAAAAAAAAAAAATCAAAATACTTCTTTTGTTTTTAAAGTTTCGAAGGACATATTAAATATTATCCCAAAAAAGATGTGAAAAATAAAGGAGCACATTATTCTCTCTTTTTGTTTTCATAGCACACTAAATTGTACGAAATTTCTGGCAATAAATTAAGTTACCTAAAAACAAGCAATACAAAAATTGAAACTTGCATTTCAAATTGATCAAATTTTAAAATTTTTAATTTTGATTTTTTTTTCTTTTTTTTTTTTCTTTTTGCAGGTGGAAAAATGTACTTTGAATTTGGGTTGCACAGAAGAGAACTTCGCAGTGGACCAGGTCCACCTACCCCAGCAGGAAACCCTCCCACTATTGTGCACAAATAAATTATTTTGCATACTAATAAAAGGATTTAAGTGCAAAAAATTTAAATTAATTTAGCTTGTTTTTTTTTTTTTAATCTTTCGGCAAAATCAACAATTTAACCTCTTTTTGTGGTTTAACGTATTTTCACTTTGTCGACAATCCAGCTTTATACTATCAGTAGCACCAGCACCAGCATCAGCACCAAGCGTTTGGAGCTATCAAATTTTTCACCGTTAGATCTACACCTTTGACCATTTCTACATGTTAAATCATATTATTCAACCAATCCTAGAAAATCAGTATCATCCTAACCACACATCACTTTATCCAAAGGCCGAAAATTTAATAGCACTAATGACTCGGTACTATTAATAGTATAATACCCAAATTCCAACTAACGATATGCTATTTTGTAAATTATATTATTATATGAGTTCGTCTTGTGTGCTTTTAGAAGCATGTTAGTATTCATGTTATCAAATCGTTTTCAATGCTGAGACTTTCGAATCAACGGTCTGCTCAGTTAGACGTGATCTAAAATATTTAAAATATCTCAAAAATAATTTTTTAATTTTTTTAATATTATTTATCTGGTGATCGAAAGAGCATCGTTTTCGATGCTGAGACTTCCGAATCGACGGTCTGCTCAGTTAGACTTGATTTAAAATATTTAAAATATCTAAAAAAAATAATTTTTTTAATTTTTTAATATTATTTATCTAGCGGTCGAATGAGCTCAAAAATAATAATTTTAATAGCGGAGGTGCGTGAAAGGTATAGAAATATCCAAATCACAAATCAATCGGAAAAAAAAAAAAGAAAAAAGAATTAACCGAATATGTGGTGTGCAATATATGACAACAGAAAAATAATAATGAATAAATAAATAAATAAGCACTATTCCGTACAAACCAAATTACAAAATCAAAGCGAATCATTTTGGTGGATCCGATTCTCTTTTCTTTTTTTCTAAAAATAATTCGGATCGAATTGACAATTGAAAAAAAAAAAAACCCAATAGCCCGAATTAATGTTTTTTTTTTTTTTTTTTTTTTTTTTTTTTTGTAACTTGATATACAATACACTAGCCTAAAGTAACGATTAAATAATTTGCGGAGTTTATTTAACCACTAATTACCTATTGATTAAAATTAAAAAAAAATATTCAATCCAAATTGAATGAACCAAACAGAATCAACTAACATATTTGTTATAAAAACAACAAAAAATTTTAAAAAAAACCCCACGAAAAATTTGTGGCTACATGTCATTTTATACCACTATATTTTGGGTCCTAAAATTATCATTAAATGTAACAGCAAATCAAAAAGAAATGTACAAAATTTTCCAACTAAAAAAAAAAGAAAAAATTCACTTAAATGAGAAGTAACATTTTCATCTTCCACACAGAAACATTTATTAGAAACTTCACATGATAATAGAATTTGCAAGAGATTTATCCCAGGATACATCATCATGGTCATTTAAATTGCCTATCATAATATCACAGAGTTTTGTTTTTTTATTCTAAATTTCGATATGCCAAGATAAACAGGCATTTATTTTCTAGTTCCGCGGCGAAAAAAAAAAGCTTCCTTTATACAAAAAATAAAAAAATAAAGCCATTAATATGTTCTTCGTTCTACCGACGTACCATAACACTAGAATATAACACTAGAATACTCATAACAATTTACGCAAGTAGGAAAGATGAGACGGTAAAGCCAGAGATGACACTAGGAGAGAAGTGCATACGCGATATCGAAGCCGAGCCGAGCATCTTTATATGACGGTTCCGCTGGGGATGAGGGCGTCCTTGATCACCGTCACGATGCCGCTTTTGATGAAGTAGCCGTCCGTCTCCCTCGCCGCTTCTTGCACGCTGTCGCCGTTGATGATCTGAAAGAAGTTGAAACCGCGACCGAGAATTAGGAGGACAACACGAGACATTATCGACGCCTTTTTGATGTACTCATGACGCCACTTGTAGCTCGGTTATAACCATATATGTAATCTCGTTACGGTAACAATGTATAGGGATCCCATCAATTGTAGGCCATTTTGAGTTTCTTTCAATTCGTCTTTTTTCATCGACTAAATTGCGAATTTTGGTAAATTAACGGTGAATTTATTAAATGTAACTATTCTTTACACTTTTTCGCTAATAGAACTGCAGAAAAGGAAAATTAGTTGAAGATCGTATTCTTCGGAATGGCCCGTAGTTGAGGAGATCTCAGTCCATTTGTACCCTTCATTAATTGAAGTTTTTAGTCGAAAATTGAGCAAAAGAATATAAAACAAAAAGAAAGAAGACGAATTTCTCTGCTTAAGAGAACTACAGATGTTTAAAATAGCAGATTGGAACAGTATCAGAAGCGGAGATTACCTTGACATTCTCTCCGATGCGGGCATTCTTATCGATAATAGCTCGCTTGATGTGAGAGTTCTTTCCAATGCCTATCGGCACGCTACCTTTTGCAGAGAGGAACCTCTTATCAGCATCCGTCTGGCAACGAAAATAGGTGGATAAGCACACAAAACTTTATTTATCGTTTATTCTTTCGATACTGTTTAGAGTGATGGTTTTTTATTTGTTTCGAAACTGTACAATTACCTCGTAGTAGTCAGCTCCCATGAGCAACGAGTCTTCGATTATTGCGCCTTCGGAGATACAGGATCGGAGCCCGACGACCGAGTGGTGAATCTTGCAATTCTGCACCGAGAGAGTAACGGAAAATAAAAAATAAGGAAAAGAGTAGGCAACAACAATGTTGCCGACGAAAGGATTCGAAGATACATGAATCGAAAACTCATTGACCATGTAGAATTTATAGAGGAGAACTACAAGGAAAGCAGTATCGGATGCCGACGTACTTTGATAACGCATCCCTCGCCGATAACACTGTCGGTGACATCGGCATCGAGCATTTTCGAAGGCGGTAAGTATCGCGGCTGCGTGTAGATCGGAGCTGAGCGATCATAGAAGCTGCGGATAGAAATTAAAATCTATGTCAGAGAAGCAAACTTGCTTGCGTAGAATGACGTTTTACAAGAAAATGCACATGGCATTCTAACAAGATACCTGAAGTCGGGAATTGGCTTTTTAGTTATCCCTAGATTAGCATTGTAGAATGCCTCGATCGTTCCAATGTCTTCCCAGTAACCATCGTACAAGTAAGCTTGCACCTGATAACGTATTTTCATGTTCGGTATGTTAGAAGACCCACAAAAGTACACAAATGTTGAGAGAAGCGATAGAAATACATACGTACCCTCATTCCGATGCTTGTTGCACCGGGAATAACCTCACTTCCAAAGTCATTGGATCCAGGAAACTTTTCACGGAGTAACTGCAGCATGACATCTTTGCTGAACACGTAAATACCCATGCTGGCAATGAAGGGCATCTCTTTCGCCCTCTCGTCATCAAGTCCTAGTATGGTGGTATCAACCTGCGAGATTATTTCAAAGCAACAACACAAATGAAAGCATCAGGATCCATCGCTTATCAATGAATTCGTCAGAGCTCAATGAAAAGCAGTAGAATTCTGTGCCTTCATCGCCTTCAGCTGCTCTCCTTTCGGCTTCTCCGCGAATTCGATGATGCGTCCTTCTTCGTCAATCTTCATCAGGCCAAAAGCAGTCGCGCGTTTTTCATCCATTGGCAACGCAGCCACAGTAATATCTGCGTTTGTTTCTCTATGTGCTTGAATGAACTTCTCGTAGTCCATACGGTACAAGTGATCTCCAGCGAGAACCAGGAATTCCATGATATTGTGCTCCTCGAAGAGCCACAGATATTGTCTCACAGCATCAGCAGTACCCTGAAAACAACAACAAATTAACCACTAATCTCGCAAATTCCAAAGGAATTAACACTACAGTTATTGAGAATCAACAATTCGATAAAATGTGTTTATCAAATATCAGTTGTCACAATGAGTATCATTATTGGAATTTCAAATACTCCAGGATATAAAAAAGGGTAAAAATCGTGGAATAGCCGGTAATCTTTTCGTGATTGCAAGTTGCAACTTTGCCCACTAAGCTTAATTTAGAGTTAAAAAAACATGGCATTTCTCACTTGTAATCTAATCCGCTGAGTTTGATTTGGCACAAGAATTTCTCATTTATGGCGTAATACCTGAAACCAGTTGGGATTTTCCGGACTCTGCTGCGCAGCAAGAACTTCGACAAACCCTTCGTTCTTGTATCCGCCCATGTTGCTCCCATAAGCCCGCGAGAGGTGGCGGTTGAGGGACGCCGAGTTGAATTGGGTCAGAACGTAAATCTTCGAAATATTGCTGTTCAAGCAATTGCTCACAGGAATGTCTATCAATCTATAGTTGGCTCCGAGAGGAACCGCCGGTTTCGCCCTCTTCTTCGTTAGCGGGTACAGCCGAGTACCCGCTCCGCCCCCGAGAATGATGCCTAAAACACTCTACAATGAGAAAAATAACAATTAGCTAAAATCGAAGTTAGATACAAAATTGAAATATATCTATCTACATTAATGATCACTCTGATAAGAGAAGCAATATATATAGAGAGAGAAAAGCAATGCATAGATGATACAGTAACTAGCCAAAACAGGGATTTTGCATGAATTAATTTATACAGAATCAAATCTAGTACTAGTAGCTTATGGTACCGAAAAATATGTACTTTATTATATCACAAATTGGGTTTAATTTATTTGTTTATTTATCATCTTTTTAGGACATTCTATCATTTCCT
The DNA here is from genome assembly GCF_001540865.1 of Ananas comosus. Classification (NCBI taxonomy): domain Eukaryota; kingdom Viridiplantae; phylum Streptophyta; class Magnoliopsida; order Poales; family Bromeliaceae; genus Ananas; species Ananas comosus. The sequence goes on along the minus strand of NC_033639.1, from coordinate 1,563,062 downwards.
TTACAAAAATGCGCATGAGGTAATTCAAATAAAAAATAATAATATTACAGGATCACAAAGATGCAGTGACCCAACTCTTTTGATTAAATTATTATTTCATAAATAGCAAATTAAACCCCACATCAAACCCTACTCATAGCATGATTAAAAAGAACCAGGACAGGATCTTTACCTTGAACAATCTCCAGCATTAATCATGGCAATCAAAAAAAAATTATGATTAATAATAATAATGATAATATCTAGTGATCACTGAGATCAATCTCCCCAAATACCCCATTAATTCATCATCTCTAGATAACAAAATCCACAACGATCGAATATTTAACCCCGACATTGAACCCTTTGCAGGAAAACCCCACCACGCGCATGAAGATCACATAGAAATCGCCAAAATTTCGGGGGAAAAACGCTGAGATAAAGATTTGGGGAACGGGATCGAACTCACCCGACTCGCGTCGGGATCGAGGCAGGTTTGGGAGCTGCGGGAGTCGGAGACGGCCCTGGGGGAGACGACGACGGGCGCGGCGGCGGCGGAGGAGCCGCTGCGGCGGCGGCGGGGGTGGAGAAGCTTCTCCCCGGCGACGTGGTGGGAGGAGGCGAGGAGACACCCCCTAGGGCTCCTCCGATCGGACGACGACGACGACGAGGAGATGGAGGGGGGGATTAGGGTTTTGGGGGCCCAAACGCGCGCCACGGCGATCGCCATTGGAGTGAGCTCGGAGCTCCTAGAGAGAGAAAGTGGAGAGAGAGAGAGAGAGAGAGAGAGGCCACTCGTTTGTGTACGTGGTTTTGGTTCGTTATATAAAATAGGGATAACTTCAAAAACACCCCTGTAGTTTCTTACTTTCTAATTTTAGTACTATAGTTTAAAGTGTATTAATTTGCCCCATATGTCGTTTTGTTTTTCTCTTTTAATTATCAATTTTATTATTTGTTTTCTTAAATCAGTGACAAAGTTAAAAATAAAGAGTATTAAAGTAAATATTCGATAAATCTAAGTGAATATTCAAAATTTTTTATATATAATTTAATGAAATATTAAAAAAAAAACTGCCGAAGAGATAAAAATAAAATCACATAGAAAAGTGATACACTTTAAACCATAAAGTAAGAAAGTGAGAAATGCAAAACTACAGGGGGGTTTTTGAAGTTTTTCCTATAAAATATCGCGATCCGAGGAGTGGGATTTTGCGCCAAATAAATAAATAAATAAAAATAGAAAACTAAATTATTTAATTTTAAATTATAAAAATTTTCTGGTCCATTTTAACCTCACTGTTCCAATTATCTACTCGTATAAAATTTTCTTTCTAATTTGGACACTCTACTTTGCCATAATATCAAACAGGTCCAAAACTTTTTAAGAATTATTGAATATAGTTATGGTTAATAAAATTTTATAAACTATAGAATAACAAATGTAGCACTTTATCAGTTTATAATTTGCATTTATCTAAATTTTGTAAAATACATATTATTTTATTGTTCTATTTAATTATAGGTATTTATGGTAAAGTAAAAAAGATAATAAAAGAGTAAAATAAAACTTTTTAAATCGTATGGTGATCAAATCTAATGTCGAATTCGATAGGATATGAGTATGGATGTTAAAATTTATCATTTCACACATATTTGTATTCAAATTTTATTCAAATTTTTTTAAAAAAAAAAAGAATATGAATATAATTCTTAAAAAAACCGATTATATTCGATCGTTTTTATCTCTAAGAAATATATTTGATAGGGAGATGTTAATATATATTGCAGGTGTTAGAATTTGGTTAGATTTGTAGTTAAATCCTATTTGGATAAGAATTAATATTTAAATCTGTTTGAGATAAATTAAGATTTAAATATTAATTAGAGGATAAACCTAACTAGATTAGGATTAATATTTAAATCTATTAGAGATTGATTAAGATAGATTTAGATATTAATTAAAGTATGAATCCTAATATATTAGGATTGGAGTACGTTTTAAGTTGAGCATTATAAATAGGCATTGTGGCTCTCTTTTTTGGAAGTAGTACGGCTGGAATCATTGGGGTGTCGTACCAGAGAGAGAAAAAGAGAGAGAGAGTTATTTTAGTGCACTTTGTACACGGGTGCACGTGGAGAGGTCTTTTTTGTGGATTTTATAGAAGACAAGAGAAGAGTAGAAGAGATTCAGAAAGAGGGCTCGGGTTGTAGCTACTATGTGCAGAAGAGGAGTCAGGTGTAATCTTCTCTTATTTAATGAATCTTATTTTACCTGCATATTTTTCTCTTTTATGATTGTATCAGCTTTTGCTGAGAAGACGGGTTTATGGTAAAAACCCGATTTGACGTTTCCGTTGAGAAATCCCAACAATCGGTACCGAATCCACAGCAGTCGGTATCGGAGTGGGTTGCGGATTCACGAGATCCGGTACCGGGGCGAGTACCGGATTCCCAACAGCAGGAAGATAAAGTATTTTTCTATCTTATTCTTCATTTATTTTACTACAAATTTCATATTAATATTATTCACATTTATATTTGTTAAAATATTAAATTTTATTGAATAACATATAGGTATACAAAATTTTAAATACGGGTGTAACCCTTTAATTATATATAATATTGTGTGTCTTATTAGCTCTAATTTTAATTTATATTTATATATGCATATTAGGATGTATTATTAATTATTATCTGAATAATTTTGGAATACGAATTCGATTCATATCTAAATCGAATCCATTTTTAACTGATATAATAACGAAAATTTAAGGGCTGATATATATATCTAAATCTGACATATATCCGCATTCGAATTCCTATCAAAAAAAAAAATGAGTGCGAATATAATTTTGTTAAAAACTTATTTATCAGTTGATGAAAAATTACTGTCATGCATTTGTACGGCCTTAATATATCTCATATTTAAGATTAAAGCAATTATATTAGAAAGAATTAGAATTAATTGGCGACAGTTTCAAACTAAAAACACATGATCAACCATTCATGCTGTTTTAGGATTTGAATTGATTGTATATTAGACAGCAAATTATGTGATCTCAGCAAATTATTTGAATGGTTATTGTTTGTAATTTTTCCCCTTAGAAATAATTAATTAGAATAATCTAGAAAATAACTTAAGTTTATGAAGTAAATAAGGTAGAAAATGAGGGGCATATTAGGAAATTCACAATTCATAGGAATAAATAATAATAATAATAAACTATTAAAATTGGGAATATACCTATATATACCAATATACTAAAAATTTGAGACCAACCCTTTATGTGCAGTCACATGAATATGATGATGATTGAGTGAGCTCGTTAGAAAAAGTTATGGTGCACCGAGTGTATACATATATTTTACATACCTCACCTGATTTTTAATAAATTAATTGTTTAAAAATTAAATTTTAATTCTATAAAATATAATTTAAAATCTATGCATTTTTAATTTTGAATAAATTAGACATGAAACAGTTCAAACAAAAAAAAAATTTAATGGTAGACAAAAATCTATTATTTAATTTATAAAAAATTAGTATTCAAATTTACTTTTTTATAATAAAAATATTTTAAATATCATAAATTATATTTAATAAATTAGATTGATGGATTATGGGGTTGTATATTGAAACTACTGCATTATAAATCTAATTATAACGTAGTCAATTTTTTATTTGAGTTGCTGCATCAGCGCCCCACTACTGCAGTTGAAACTACAGCAGATGAAATTGTGCATAAATTAGTTGTAGTTCCAATAATAGAATTTAGAAAGAGTAATTTTAAACAGTTTATAAATTGGCGTATCTAATTATCTATTACAATGAATTTTTTTTTCTTTTTACCTCAGAAATAATTTTGTTACTCTATATACGAAATAATAAAATTAATTAATACTATTTCTAACTGCATTTACATTAAGGGCGTGCTTGTGAATAAAGAAATGGAGAAATACAGAGACACTGATTTCATATAGTCGGAGTTTTCTTAAACTCAGTAACTTCGTATCAATATCAAACAAAGTTAAAACTATGAAAATTAACCACATTTTGGTTAAATCTCACAAGTTCCATGAGATCTGAATAACGTAACTCGTTAGTCCTGCCTGAGATCTACTTCGGACGCTCGAGTTTCTTAGTTATTTATTATTAGCTAAAACAAATGCAATCTTTTATCCCGTGACAACCGACAATAGGCCGAGAAGACTAGTAAACTGATTTAAATGAGTCCAATAAATTAAGTGGGACAGAGCTGCGATCAGCAATAAACTTAACGATAAGAAACCCACCAATAGATCTAACTTGATTAAGTTGGGTCTTCATGAGCGTTGTAGCTATGCACTAAAGTGCGATAGGTGCGCCCTTCCTCTCAGCACATACTTTTATTAGATAATTAATTAGCGCTTAAAATTTACAGAGTTTAACACAAATAAACACAACCTTAATCAAACAAAAAAAATATACAAATTTTAATAACTATTACAATTACGTCGTATTTCTAATTTCATATAATAATTTTAGTGTTGTATTTGATTTTGAGACCTCTACCATAAATTTTTTTTATAGATGTGGGCTCCAGGAAGGTGTTTTTGTACACCCGGTGTAGGAAATAATTCTCGTTCTCTAGAGCTTATTATTATTATATATATATATTTATTATTATAATTTGTTTCTTTTGGGGTGGTGGGATCCGCGTGCCAGATGGTGGACGGTGGAGGTGCGATCTCCTCGTGATGGATCCACGTGTCAGATGGTTGACGGTGGAGGTGCGATCTCCTCGAGATGGATCCACGTGGGCGTGTGGTCCCCACCATGCAAAAATTGGCGCGATTCGCGTACTACGCGATAGCGACACCTTTGCACGTGCCATGGTAGCTTCGCGCCTTTTTTTGGGTGAATCTAAACCGTTAAATATTATTTATATTTATGAATATTTAAAAATTAAAATTTTATTAATTTTTATATTATTTAGATAGTAATCAAATAGTTTTATAGACTTTTTATTAAAAAAAAAAATTAATTACATACCGTTTCGACTAAACATATCGAATAGCAAATATATCGCTATAAAATTCAACTTTTTATTTTTATCTCTACAAAAGTTCAGTGATATTCATATTTATCAATTTGGTTTTTTATCGTTAGAACACTATTTATTTTTTAACAGTAGATAAGTGAAATAATAGTTTTACCCTTATAAATATATTCCTTTAAAAGCTCCAACTGCATGTTAAAATTATACAAAAATATCCTTCTCAAAAAATATTTTTTTTAATAATATAAGAGGGATAAAAATATCAATATAACTCATTTAGTAATTAGAGTTAAGTATTTTACTTATAGTCGGATCCTAGCAGCAGAGGTATTTGAAAATATTAGAACTTTTGTAGGGATAAAAATAAAAACTTAAACTTAATTTCTAGGAATATATCTGCTATTCAATATGTTTACAGAGATCGCTTTATGCTGCAATTCCCCCCACTTTCGGCAGCAGTCTCGAGCGCTTATCCTACCTTTGCCACTTCTACACTAACTTCTCTGTCGTATCTGTGTTGTGAACACCTCACGAGCGAAAGGAATATGATGAACTTGAGCTGCTCATCATCATGGCTGCTTAGTGTATCACCATAGACGAAGACAAAGGTGGCATAGGAGGAAGGCGACAATCGTTGGTTGAGAATGCTTCCGAAGCATGTTTGTGGTGAGTGTGGCCGAGGCGTCGAGGTGGAAGTGGTAGTAGTGATCAGAGGAAAAAAAAAATGGTAGACGACGTAATATTGCACTATTTATAAAAGTTATAATGTTTCAATATATATATATATATATATATATATATATATATATATATATATATATATATATAATGCATTATTTTGCAAGAAAGTTGTACTATTTTATAATTTGATAGTACGACATATGTTTCAAATAGTATAATTTTTTAAAAATAATGCAATATTGTGTTGTTCGCCAGATTTTTTTTTTTACTCTCACTACTGCCACCACTTAACCGTCGTGGCCACACTCGCGAACCTGCTTCAGAGCATCCTTCGACCGGCTATTATCGCCTTCCTCCTCCGCCACCTCCGTCTCCATCTCTGGCAACACTCCAAGTAATGCTACCTTCATTTTTACCGCGGCGACCTTATCGAAGAGAACAGACAATGCCCACAACTACAGCTACGAACAAGTCAAGTTTTGTTATTGCCCTTTCGCTCGTATGCAAGGTAAGGAGGAGCGCAGTGGCGACGTAGGGCGGTAGAAGAGGAGTGAAAAAAACCGGAGGAGAAAAAGAGCAAGAAGAGACAAAATAAAAGTATTTTGATCATTAGGAAAATTCGGACTGAACCTATAAAAACTAGTGAATCGTTTATGCTCAAAAACTAAAATTAACTATATTTTATATATGCCTTTGAATTTATTAAATTTGATACCAATTTAATAATATATAAATAATATTAAAATATCACAAAATGCAATTTCTAAGAAGTTTTAAAGTCACATTATATTTAACGATGGATATTGTCGATTTAGATGCTCCATCATCTGATGCAACGTTGAAGCCAGTAGATATTCAAGAGAGAGATAGAGAGAGAGAGTCTAGTTACTATGTATTTGTAGTAGCAAAAAAGGGACTCGTGCTTCTTAATTATTTTCGATGATAGAATTTTCGATTCGATGATTGACTTCACTAGACTTGATCTAAATTATTTAGAGTATTCAAAGCATAGAACTTTTAAATTTTCAATATCATGTATTTTAGTAATCGAGATGACTCAAAATCAAAGACCTGAAAATAAAAATCTCATATAAAATGATGATACAACTTTATATCAAAGATATTAATATAAAAAAAAAATTTACCCAAATTTTATCTAACTTAACGGTTGTATTCGGGGTGGATTTTCAAAAATCCGAACCCGACTCCAAACCCAAAACTCGAACCAGAACCTGAACCCAACGGATTTTAAAAACTTATATCCAAATCCGAGCCCGACCAAAAATCCGAAGTCCAAACTCGAACCTGAAAATCCAAACCTGAAACGGTTATTTTTCTTTTCAATATTTCAAAATATATTACATTAAATCTAAATTTTTAAAATACAAATTCAGATATAACATCAAATATTTATATACATATTACATATAATATAAATAAATTCGGGTTCGGGTCTGGTTCCGATCAGGTTTGGATTCGGGTCAGGTCAAAATCCATATTCGAATCCATATCCGCCGGGTTTTTATTTTTGATATCGCTATTTGAAACTATATCTGTTTAGTATCGAATAAATTCGCTCCGTTCAGATTCGGATTCGGATAAAATTTTAGGTGTCCATGTCCATCGACCTCCCTACCTAATATTTGAGTTAAACTTTAGAATAAAACTAGGAGAAATTTTTAAGCTTGCATTTTATTTGTCTCAGTTAGATTTATATTATGAGATAACTGTAAATGTCACGCCCCGCGCCCCGAGCCCGCTACCAATTTGGTCCGGTTCGGGCGCGGCAAACGGACGCCGAACGGACAGAGTCTCCCCTGTCCACCCAAGGCTCAAGCGACGAGATCATGTACACAAGTTCCCAGGAAATACACTCGTTTACATACATGATCATACAATGATAGCGAGAGCACAAACAGTGCTAAACAAACAAGAGCAAGCATCACGAGTAATAACAAGTGAATAAAAGAGAGATACTAATCTATTACATCCATTCAACTTAATACATTTGATTACATTTAACTTCCAAATATTAAACATTAAGTTTACATCATCCAAAACACCTCACACCCTATACATCATCTACTCTCAAAATAGAAATAGGGTACTACTAATGCATAGGAAAGTAAGCTACCAAATGCCTAGGGCGCCAAGCCCTTACCGCGATCCTCGACCGGCGCGCTAGTACTCGGACCTGTACCCCAAAACCACACGGGGTGAGAACTACGAATAGTTCCCAGTGGGTTCGGCCGCCGACTCCGCCGATCTCCCCACTAGGTCTAAGCAGGCATAGAGAGATAATGCAAATAGATAGATAGTTGTGCTGAATTGAAAGCATTTATAATAAATAGCTAGGAGTATAAAATGAACATCTAACTATGCCTCAATCTGCAATAATGCATGCATAAACTTTAATCATAGTAAATAACTACAATTCTACTACATAATGCTTCAACAATAATGAAATGACATACATACTTAATCACACAGGTGAGGATCTGCTCACTCACCCAACTCACAATCTATCATACCGGGGTGGATCCGCTCACTCGCCCGACTCACTCTCTAGACACTTCGGGGAGGATCCGCTCACTCGCCCGACTCACAATCTAAACACAACGGGGAGGATCCGCTCACTCGCCCGACTCTCGACATAGGTACGACAACCCAATCTCAACTCATAGGTGAGGATCAGCTCACTCACCCGACTCACCTGGGGAGGATCAGCTCACTCGCCCAAGACTGTCTGCGGGACCCAAACGGCTATCCCTATCATGTGACGACTCCGGAGTGCACTGCTTGTGTGGAGCGACCACACCAAGCTTTGAACAGACATATGAGTATGATCATATCCCCCATCATTGAGGATACCCTACTCTCTAGACAACCACACTTAGGAACTAGTTCACTTCTAAGTTCAACATGCAATGAGAGTTTTCATCTACACTATAAGTTCATTAATGCCACTCGTTCTTATATTCAATGTTGATTAGATGCCACTCGTTATCATCTAAGTGTTCTTTATACACTCTTAGCACTAACTCCCTAGGTTATCGTTTTCCTAGGTTCATATCCACATAAACATATTCCTTCCTTATCAACTATCTTTTCATTATAGGGTCTCAAGTCACTTGACACTATATTAAGCATACTAGATTCAAGTATTAGACAAATTAACTCTACATTATTCTACTAGCATGCAAGGACATGTAACAATTACATTTAGCACCCTACAATGCAACATTACAATATGTAATTGATCGACAATAGAACTCAGACATAAAAGGCAGCCCGACTGCTTCGGGATGGCACTCCCCCACCTTTAGGTGATGCCACGAGCCCACGATTCCGATTTCGCGATTTTAGGATGCTTTCGCCGCGAGCTGCGGCAATCTGTACCTCAACAAGCCTTCTCTTCAATATCTTTGCACTCGCTCGACGAATTGACGAACCGTCTTCGCCGACGCGTTCAGAGACCTAGCAATTAGGTTTGCGACCCATCAAATTAGATCAAAACCCTAGATTTCCCAAAACCCCATTTTGGAGCCCTAGGTTTCAACTAGGTAAAAATCCATCACTCTAGCCTTGGATTTAAGCATAATCCATCTAATTAGCATCCTAGGATTCCAAAAATACCATTTATAAGACATTTAGACCAACCATTTAAGATCTACCATTAAAGGGGTAGCAAGCTTACCTCCAAAAGCTCTCCAATGGCCCAAAGAGGAGGAAGAAGAAGTAGAACTCCTTCTCCAAGCCTTCTCCTCCACCTTCTCCTTCACTTTCCTCTTCTTCTTCTTCTCTTTCTTTCCTTTCTAGAGAGAGAGAGGGAGAGTTTAGGTTACAAAATGTGAGGGAGAAGAGAGAAAAATGAGCTCCAACACACCTCTATACCCTTGGCACAATTGCACAAAGGTCCCTCAACAATATAAGTCACAAACAGCCCAAACTGGGCCATTTTCGGGTGCTGGGACCGGTCCCAGGCAGTGAGAGACCGGTCCCCGAAGGTCCAGAAAAAACAGCATTCCAGACTTAGCCAAATTTTCAGCTTTTTCAGCTTTCGGGGTCCGTTTTCGCTCCGTTTTCGCCCGTTTGACCTCCGATTCGTTTCAAATCGAACCGAGACTCTCCAAACATGTTTTCGAGCATATTTTCATCATCTTTTCATCCACGCTAATGCCGGATTTAACTCATGGCCCAACATAGCCTTTCGGGTTCCGTTTTCGCGCCTACGCGCACCGAATCGCCCGAATGCTCCCGAACTTCACCGAACTTCACCGGAACCTTTCAAATGGCTCTCCAACCAAATGTACACCGTAACTTCATGATTTTAGAAGTCCGGTACCTTACATTCTCCCCTCCTTAAAAGAGTTTCGTCCTCGAAACTATCTCACTTCAAATCTAACACACACCTCAACTCAACTTATTGAGTAATCGAGGTTTCCAATGCACTTTTGCATCTCGGAGTGGTCTTTCACTTATCGGAACTCTCCAAAGGCTCACTACGGAGAATATGAGACCAAATTCACTCACATTCGCCATGCGCAACTCCAAAAGTGCATTACTACCATGCAAGGAACTACTCCTTGCATTACACGCCCAATCGGGAAATCCTCTCCGGTTCGATCACCGGATTGCCTAAAGGCAATTTTATTGGTGCATCGATCAACCGCGAGTGCTACCATCACATCCGGATCTTTGCTCTATTGCGAGGTGGCACCCTTGTTCTATTGCGAGATGGCACACTTTGGCACATCTCTAATGCTAACCCTCAAGAGAGCAATATTCTCAAGTTCTCCAACTTCTCCAACATGACCCAGCCTGCCTGGGCAAATTCATACTCGGGGACCGGTCTCTCCCTGCCAGGGACCGGTCCCAGAGGACCTTCTCCAATTCACACGTTCGGGAACCGGTCTCCCTGGTCCAGGGACCGGTTGCCTCGCGCGTCGCCGCAACCACCAGTCAGTGGGACCGGTCTCTCCCTGCCAGGGACCGGTCCCCGAGAGCAATTTCTGCCAAGTGTAGATTTTTGCATAACTTGCTCTCGCGGACTCGTTGCAATGCACTTCTGGTGCATTTGACTTCTTCGGCTTTCCCGAAGCAACCCCACTTGACAACTAGTCAATTTTGAGCGAAGTTTAATTCCCGTATTTCGAAAATTTACCTCCTTACACCAACTCCTCCACAGAGTTATTGGTTAAACTGATTACGTCGGCTTCCACAATTGGACCAACGGTCACAATTACTACGTAGGCCTATAGCCTAGCCATCTCAACACCCGTAATGCCTCTCGCTCGCAAGCGTCGACTCAATCATAACGGGGCGAAATTCTCACTTTGGAATTCGCACACACTCCAACCAGGAGCAACTAAGACAACCAACCGCTACACTTCATTGGGTTGGGTTACTATGGCACTCCTATTGCACATTAGGGTAACTACACCGACCCACACTCTGGTCACTACTATGCTCAGGAATAAATAGTAGCATACGGCCACAACTTCAATGCATGCAACGCACATATTTAATATCATGCAGAGATACGAACTCGGTTCAACTAAACCATACCTGCCATGACATCATCCGCAACAGCAGGCTCCTCAACTTGAGCAGCATACACCCGGCCACTTGGAGCTGATCGGGCCGCTTCCGGCTGACGTGGCGCCAAAGCACGCCCAGTCGATGCAACCATAGGTGGGGCTCCTCCATAATGGCCTGGAATTGCCGGAGCCGATGCGACAGGCAGGGCGAACGGGGCCTTTCTCGGGCAATCTCGGGCCATGTGCCCCACCTGGCCGCATTCATAGCACCTCCCACGGCGGTGCTCACATTGCGTCGCACGGTGGTCTCCACCACAAAAGACGCACCGTTGCACTTCACGGCCCTCGGACCGTTCTCGCGGGTACTTCGGGGGCTTCTTGGAACCCGATTGATCTCCAAAACCACCGCCCCGTCGCTTTCTCCCTTTGTCCTTCTCGGATGCCTCGCGCTCTTCTCGCTCGCAAGCATTCCCGTGCTCAACCCACAAGGCACGGTCCAAAGCCTCCGCAAAAGTGTGGAACTTGAAGGCATGTACCAATCGAAACACTCCGGGTCGGAGTCCTCTCACGAAGCAATCCGCCCGGTCTTGCTCCGTCGTCGACACGTCTGGGACGCAGTTCAAGATATGGGTGAACTCGCGCTCGTACTCCCGAACCGTGCGGTTGCCTTGCTTGAGCTTTCGAAAGTCTTCCCGCATCTTTCTCTTATCACTGTCGGGAAAGTACTCTGCGAACATCATCCTTCGGAACTCCTCCCAATTGATCGGGGGAAGATCCGAAGATCGATCTTGCTTTACTCTCTTCCACCACACCCTTGCCCGCTTATCAAAGCAATGAGCGGCCAAATTCACCCTGTCCCGCTCCTCCGTATAGATGTCCTCGAACAGGGTCTCCATCGAGGCCAACCATGTCTCCACCGTCCAAGGGTCTATCACTTCTCCATCGAACGTAGGCGGGTGGAACTTCGTAAATCTTGTGAGAGCCGTGTAACCGCGCTCTCGCTCAGCCTCCTCAGCCGCTGCCGCAGGCGTAGGAGAACTCGACGCAGCCGGAGGAATATCCACCAGCGGGGGTTGCGCCGCCACTGGCGCCACCGGAACACCCTCACCCTCAGCCGCATTAGGGGCACGAACCGAGGGGGCAGGCGGGTCACGACCTGCAGCCGCCATCGCAGCAACCGTTGCCATCTGCCGCTCCATCAGGTCCTGGAGCCGCCCAACCTGACCGGCTAGTGCGGTCACCTGCGCCCGCAACTCCTGCACCTCACCAGGCCCAGCCGACTCTGGCGCCACTGGAGGCACGGCTGACTCTGGCACCTCTGGAAGTGGTGTCGGAGCAGTCCCACGAGCGTAGCGTCTCCTCGGTGCCATAGGCTCCTGAAACGCAAACATCTTGGTTAATTACTTAACCCAACAACATCGTCGCAACTACGAGACCAAATAACTCAACAACATTAATCAGGCGGAAGTTCACAAGCAGACTAGCTCTTGACTCTCGGCATCGTGTTGTCGGCCGCCAACACAACCACCTTGAACCAAGAAATAGTACTACCTGAATCATCTCTAGCAATTACTAGAGTATCAACACCAACATCGACCCAATCGATCAACTTCCGCCGCGTCATAGGTTCACGTCGCACTTGCGCACCTATAACCTTAAGGCTCACCGTCCTAGGGTCTCCTAGGTCCATCCTAGACTCTCTCTTTTGCTTGCTCTTACTCGCTCTGATACCACAACTGTCACGCCCCGCGCCCCGAGCCCGCTACCAATTTGGTCCGGTTCGGGCGCGGCGAACGGACGCCGAACGGACAGAGTCTCCCCTGTCCACCCAAGGCTCAAGCGACGAGATCATGTACACAAGTTCCCAGGAAATACACTCGTTTACATACAAGATCATACAATGATAGCGAGAGCACAAACAGTGCAAAACAAACAAGAGCAAGCATCACAAGTAACCAACATACAAGTGAATAAAAGAGAGAGATACTAATCTATTACATCCATACCATAATACATTTGATTAACTTACATTTAAACTTCCAAAATATTAAACATTGAGTTTACATCATCCAAAATACCTCACACCCTATACATCATCTACTCTCAAAATAGAAATAGGGTACTACTAATGCATAGGAAAGTAAGCTACCAAATGCCTAGGGCGCCAAGCCCTTACCGCGATCCTCGACCGGCGCGCTAGTACTCGGACCTGTACCCCAAAACCACACGGGGTGAGAACTACGAATAGTTCCCAGTGGGTTCGGCCGCCGACTCCGCCGATCTCCCCACTAGGTCTAAGCAGGCATAGAGAGATAATGCAAATAGATAGATAGTTGTGCTGAATTGAAAGCATTTATAATAAACAGTTAGGAGTATAAAATGAACATCTAACTATGCCTCAATCTGCAATAATGCATGCATAAACTTTAATCATAGTAAATAACTACAATTCTACTACATGATGCTTCAACAATAATGAAATGCCATACTTACTTAATCACACAGGTGAGGATCCGCTCACTCACCCAACTCACAATCTATCATACCGGGGAGGATCCGCTCACTCGCCCGACTCACAATCTATCATACCGGGGAGGATCCGCTCACTCGCCCGACTCACTCTCTAAACACTTCGGGGAGGATCCGCTCACTCGCCCGACTCACACAAATGCCACAACCCAATCTAAATCTCACAGGTGAGGATCAGCTCACTCACCTGACTCACATGGGGAGGATCAGCTCACTCGCCCAAGACTGTCTGCGGGGCCCAAAAAGGCTAACCCCTCGGGACCCAAAAAGGTTATCCCTATCGTGTGACAACTCCGGAGTACACTGCTTGTGTGGAGCGACCACTCCAAGCTTCGAACAGACATATGAGTATGATCATATCCCCCATCATTGAGGATACCCTACACTCTAGACAACCACACTTGGGAACTAGTTCACTTCTAAGTTCAACATGCAATGAGAGTTTTCATCTACACTCTAAGTTCATCAATGCCACTCGTTCTTGTATTCAATGTTGACTAGATGCCACTCGTTATCATCTAAGTGTTCTTTATACACTCTTAGCACTAACTCCCTAGGTTATCATTTTCCTAGGTTCATATCCACATAAACATATTCCTTCCTTATCAACTATCTTTTCATTATAGGGTCTCAAGTCACTTGACACTATATTAAGCATACTAGATTCAAGTATTAGACAAATTAACTCTACATTATTCTACTAGCATGCAAGAACATGTAACAATTACATTTAGCACCCTACAATGCAACATTACAATATGTAATTGATCGACAATAGAACTCAGATATAAAGAGCAGTTCGACTGCTTCGGGATGGCACTCCCCCACCTTTAGGTGATGCCACGAGCCCACGATTCCGATTTCGCGATTTTAGGAAGCTTTCGCCGCGAGCTGCGGCAATCTGTACCTCAACAAGCCTTTTCTTCAATATCTTTGCACCCGCTCGACAAATTGACGAACCGTCTTCGCCGACGCGTTCAGAGACCTAGCAATTAGGTTTGCGACCCATCAAATTAGATCAAAACCCTAGATTTCCCAAAACCCCATTTTGGAACCCTAGGTTTCAACTATAGGTAAAAATCCATCACTCTAGCCTTGGATTTAAGCATAATCTATCTAATTAGCATCCTAGGATTCCAAAAATACCATTTATAAGGTATTTAGACCAACCATTAAAGATCTACCATTAAAGGGGTAGCAAGCTTACCTCCAAAAGCTCTCCAATGGCCCAAAGAGGAGGAAGAAGAAGTAGAACTCCTTCTCCAAGCCTTCTCCTCCACCTTCTCCTTCACTTTCCTCTTCTTCTTTTTCTCTTTCTTTCCTTTCTAGAGAGAGAGAGGGAGAGTTTAGGTTACAAAATGTGAGGGAGAAAAGAGAAAAATGAGCTCCCAACCCTCTCTATACCCTTGGCACAATTGCACAAAGGTCCATCAACAATATAAGTCACACACAGCCCAAACTGGGCCATTTTCGGGTGCTGGGACCGGTCTCTGGACTTGAGGGACCGGTCCCCGAATGTCCAGAAAAACAGCATTCCAGACTTAGCCAAATTTTCAGCTTTTTCAGCTTTCGGGGTCCGTTTTCGCCCGTTTGACCTCCGATTCATTTCAAATCGAACCGAGACTCTCCAAACATGTTTTCGAGCATGTTTTCTTCATCTTTTCATCCACGCTAATGCCGGATTTAACTCATGGCCCAACATAGCCTTTCGGGTTCCGTCTTCGCGCCTACGCGCACCAAATCGCCCGAATGCTCCCGAACTTCACCGAACTTCACCGGGACCTTTCAAATGGCTCTCCAACCAAATATACACCGTAACTTCATGATTTTAGAAGTCCGGTACCTTACAGTAAATTTGGCCGCAAAACTTCGAAAAGATAAATTATTAGGTAATGATATATTTATACAGAGCTGAGCAGGAATACTACTAACATACGAGCTTCGTTTCCATCCCATTTATTTTTAATAATAGAGCCTCCAAATCGACGATTAGTACTGTTGAACATGTTCTACACCACTTTTGAAGCATCTAAAAATCAAATTTTATGCTTTTATGAAATTTTTTTTTTGTCCATCAAGTGGACATAAAAATAAACTGCCGAAAATGAATATTCTTTAAAAAGTGATGATACGA
Organism: Ananas comosus; assembly: GCF_001540865.1. Lineage (NCBI taxonomy): Eukaryota > Viridiplantae > Streptophyta > Magnoliopsida > Poales > Bromeliaceae > Ananas > Ananas comosus. The sequence goes on along the minus strand of NC_033639.1, from coordinate 1,547,157 downwards.
ATCTTATAATAAAGATCAATAGTATAGATTTTGTTTTAAATAGTTTAAAAAATTTTGTATCCAAAATTCAATTAACTTGAATATCTTTATACTGTTAAATGAGAAAGCGTCTCATATTTACCATCAAAATTATAAATTTTGAAACCCTTTGATCATTATGCCAATAATAAAAGATTTAAATTTTAGTTTCTAAATATTTCAAGCAGTGTAGATCATATTCAAAAGTACCGATCGTTGATTTGGAGGCTCCATTATCAATAATAAATAGGTGGCAATAAAGTCCGTTTGCTACTGATAGCATTCTGGCTCAACTATATTTATACAAATTAAAAGAATCACCTAAGGGGGAGCGAACCGAAAAATTATTTGGATATGAAAAATATTTTTTTCATTTATTTAGTTCGACATAAAAATATTTTTATGAATTTGGGAAAAAAAAATTTAAGTTTCGTTTTTTGCCATTTTTTGATAAAAATAAAAACTCAAGGTGCGTAAAATTTTTTTATTTATTTTTTTCCACTAAAGTAAATAAATGTATATTTTTTCAACTAAATAAATATTGATAAAAAATTATTTGGGTCAACGTAAAATTTTTAGAAAAAAAATTTTACGTTGACTCAAATAGACTATAATTGAACTATATCAGAATATTTAAGAATTTACGTGGCCCTAGAAAATGAATCACATATTAAAAAACTGGTTAGGGACTAAATGTAAAGTGTTGGAAAGAAAATTGGACTAAATTGTTTAGGCAAGCATTACAGGGACTAAGTCGAAAATATACCGCTACTTCTTCTTCCTCCTCCTCCTCCCCGTGCTCTACCACCTCCACCGAGTGCGATCGCGCGAAGGTTTTTCCAAATCAACAATGGCGGCGTAAGATCGCTCGGTCGCTTCTTCTTCTTCTTTACCCTTCGATTCCATCGGCAAAGCGACACTCATGGAGGAGAAGCCCATCAACTTCAAAACCCTCGTCTCCCGCGAGTACCAGGGGCACAAGAAAAAGGTGAAAAAAAAAAAATAAAAATTCTATAAAGAAAGAGGAAAATCGAATCTTTCTATCGTTTTCTTGCTCCAAATAGTTCGAATTTAAATGGGATTTCGTCCCTTTTTCGGAATTTTATCACTCTGGGGTTTGATGTTTGGTGCCCTACAATGGGTTTTTAGGGTTTTTGGTGCTTAATGTTGTATTTTGTTATTGTTGTAAGGTGCACTCTGTGGCGTGGAATTGCTTGGGGACGAAGCTTGCTTCGGGCTCCGTTGATCACACGGCGCGCATTTGGAACATCGACCCACATGGCCATGTATGTAATCTCCTCTCCCTCTTTATAATTTTTCTAATTAATTTTGTTTTAATGTTACTATTCTGGGGGAGAAAAAGCTGGAATTTGGTTTAAAAAATGCGACTTTTTGTTGCTTTTAGTCCTCTAGTTTAGATGTGTAATTGGCATGTTGGGTCATCTGATACTGCAGTTACATTACTCGACGAAATGCCTCATAGAAATTTAGTTGTGGTTTTAGAAATTGGGATCGAAATCGGCTGTAGGTGTAGAAGTTTCTAAACCCATATAGCATGATGAGAAGATATAAATACTATTTAAAGTAAGAAAATGTGATTCCATTGTTTTCTTTCTTTTTCTATAGAGAAGGTGTTGCAAGGAGACATTGGAAGTGTTAGATTGAACCAACCTGTTGGTTTGGTTATCCTGTTGTTTTCAGTTATGCTAAGTTATTTGTGTTTTTTCTAAGAAGGACATGGAAATGAGGTTCGGAACCATCTAAACTCATCTAACATATGTAAGAAAGAAAGAATGATTTGGGCTTCTGTATATCAGTATAGGAGAGCATTACTTGATTCTCTGTTTGCAATCTAGTATTCACCTCCTTGATAATCTAGTTTAATGTCCTACTCTAAAAGATCTTTTAAGTAAGGATTTAAGTGTCCATCGGCATCCGCTGTGCTCACCATGCCGTAATGTGCCGACAAGATATCAACATGATATAGGTCCCGTGCCGGTGACACTACTCAAAACCCTCTTCTTCTTTTTTGAAATTACCAAGTAGTTATCTCAATAAAGTGCAAAAGATTTGAAAAAGATATATAGTAAGCAAATAGAACATATTGGTGCTAAAGAAAATATATTTTATGCCATTGTGTGTCGGTACATAAGTATTTTTTATGACCGGCACTCTTTGGCACGACATTGCATGCACTTTGTCATACCGTGCCGGCAAGTTTTCGAAAACCCCGTTCCACGGCACTTAAATCCTTACTTTTTAGAAGGAAAGAAATTAATCTGTTGAAATAATGTGAATACAGATCGTTATAGACTTATTTTTTTCACTGGCCTATAGTTGGTGTGTCATTATTCACAAATATGTTCACCAGTTGATGTTTGCAATCCCAACATCGAACGTTGCAGTAACAGTGCTGTCCAGAAAAGTTATATACATTTTGTATTGAAGCTTTCTCAATTGAATTTTTAAGTCTAGAAAACCCTCTGTTATTGGGAAACGGCTTGAAGGCGCTGTCGCTGATGAATGGGGTCTGGCATGCTCAATATGAGCTCCCTAGCTGAAGGCTTTCCAACCTTTGTTTATCTTTTATAGTTATAATTGACTTAAGAGTTTTTGCAAAATCTTAGGCAAGTGGTTTTCTTCAATAAGTGCCCGATTGACCAGCTTCTGGAAGAGCTTGTCAACTCTAGAAACTAGAAGCTACTAGAAACCTGGTGTTTCATAAAGAATGATGTCTGGAATTTTGCCATAGCGAAAAGCCAAAATGAGTTTTTGGCCCTGAAAAGCAGAAACTTCAATATTAAGCTACCGTTTTTCTGTAGAATGAAATTGTTGAGGGGACTAACGAAAAAGCTATAATGCTTGTTCGAATAGCTCCACCTAAACAAACCCTTTGCAGAAGCTTCAACCAGGGCTAAAATGCTTTAGGTTCCTGAATGGAAAGATCACATACATGCATTGTGGTCGAATTGATTTTTGTGCAGGGTAAGGTCAAAGACATAGAATTGAAAGGTCATACGGACAGTGTAGACCAGCTATGTTGGGACCCGAAGCACCCCGATTTAGTTGCTACTGCAGCAGGGGACAAGACCGTTCGGCTTTGGGATGCTCGTAGTAAGTACATCCATTCTTATTGTGCAAGCTCAGATTTATAAATGGATGTGTGCGATGTCAACTTTTTTATTTTTCTGCAGCTGTAACTTTCTATTACATTTCTAGTCATCTTCTCTTACCTTAATAAACTCTTCAAGCATTACGTAGTATCATGATTTAATTTTTTTCGAAATACGGTAGTAACGGCTGAAATATAAGTGTTTATTTCTTTCTTTCTTGAGACTGAACTCGCTGTTTAAATCATCTGCAGCAAGGCTAAAAGCACTGGAATCCCTACTATTTTCATGTTGCCAAAACTTCTGTACATACTAATCTGTTGGTTTTCCTAGGTGGAAAATGTTCCCAAAATGTTGAACTTAGTGGAGAAAATATCAATATCACATACAAGCACGATGGTACTAATATTGCCGTTGGTAATAAGGTATGCTAAAAACAACTTTCTAAAGAACTCGTACCAAATCTTGTAATATTCTTCCATGTTGTACAATCGAGAAATTAAAGGGGAGAAAGAATGAGAAGTGTATTTACGAAGTGTGCCGAAAGAATTAGGATGGAAAATCAAAAGGAATGGCGAATGACTAACTATCAAAAACAGTTATTTCTAATATATCGGGTGTTCGAAAAATAACATCCAAACTAAAATTGATTTTTTATCAACATTATTGTATTCCTCTATCGGTTGATTATGAATGTTCTTTTGATATTTTTTTTTTTCTTCTTCTTCTTTTCTCTTTTATGTGCAGGAGGATGAATTAACAATACTGGATGTTAGGAAGTTTAAACCTATTCACAGGCTCAAGTTCAATTATGAGGTAATTTTCAATTTGACTTTCCATTTTAGAATGAAATTCTCATGGACGCATTATATCTTGAATTTAGCTTTTTTCAGATAAATGAGATAGCATGGAATAAAACTGGAGACCTATTTTTCATTACTACAGGGAACGGTAAGAATCATCTTCGATCTACCTATTTTGCTTCATAGTGTAGCTCAAGTATGTTTCATCAGAATAATCCCCAACACAGTACTAGGATTTGTTCTTCAATATAATTTGATACTCATTTATGCAGCTTCAAACTGATTTTGAGTCTTTTGATGTTGTTTTGCTATTTATGTAGGTACTGTTGAGGTGCTCGCATATCCATCCCTCAAGTTGCGCCATAATTTAATGGCTCATACAGCAGGTTGCTACTGTATAGCAATGGATCCTCTAGGAAGGTGATACAATTTTTTTTAATTTTTATTTATAATTGTTACTGTTCTTAACAATGCAACAAATAATAATAAGGAATAGTGATTCTGATCAAAGTCGTTATTTTAGAATAGCGTGCGGACAACAATCCCAGCTTTCCCCTCTAATAGTGTTGCCCCGCACTTTATCCGCTGTTATACGGCAACTATTAAAGTTATCGTCATTGTTACAGTTAGTTTTTGTCATTATCATAGCTTTCCCTATGGTATCAAGCTAAAAAACATAGTATTGATTTTGTTCTTCGTTATTCTGCAATATTGCTACAAAAATTCGTTCTCTCGTAATTTACTTGTGAACCAAATTATCCTAGGTGTACTAATACTATCATTGCATATGTTCGCTTACTTGAATCTTCTGCACTTCTTCCTTGCTTTTTTTAATTTTTTTTAAAATATTGTAATTTAGAAAAGCTCCAGCATTGATGATAAAAAAATAATCAGTTGAAATCATTCTCTGTTGCTTTTCTCGAGATGTGGCCAACTCTAATATTAAGTTTTGTTGGATTTGGTGACAAACTGGCGATACTATCATCCCTTTATGTTACTTTCATTGTGCAGTCCAGCTGAAGCTTCTTCTTTTTTTTTTTTGAGATCTAAATGATGCATCACAGCCTGTGATTGCCGAGCACTTTAATGAAGTTTCTCTTTCAGCACAGTCTAATGCTGTATTGGTTGCTTCTACGTTTTGAAATTTGTGTTTTCTGCAATTTTTGGAGCATAAAACAGATGAAAGCTCGGATGTTTGAACTCCTTTGCAAATTACTCGAAATTTGGCAGGTATTTTGCTGTTGGAAGTGCAGACTCACTCGTCAGCCTCTGGAATGTCAAAGAGATGTTGTGCATCAAAACATTCACCAAACTCGAGTAAGCTTTTTAGTTTTTACACCGACGACGTTAGCAAGAACAGAATCCTATCGGCTTTTGATGCAAGAAAATTTGGTTTGTTAAATTCCTTTTTCCTGGCTGATAAACATCAGGAAACCTCACTATGGATGTCATGGTTACAAAATCTTGTAGTTTAAGGAAGCAGCATGTTTTTCTCAAAATTTCCGCGGGGAAGTGAAAATTGTGATACTCGTTGTAGATTCCGGCAATTTAGTCTGTTTTTCTCAATTCTTCTCTGTTTTTTTCCTCTCTTATTCATAACCTCTCTAGATTGAAAAACACATATTTATTTCGGCACAATATTGCAACCCATTTTCTCTGACCTGTGAAAATATGGTTTTAGTCCTCGACAAAAGCTCAAATAAATTACATTTCAGGTGGCCGGTAAGAACTGTAAGTTTCAACTATACTGGAGAATACATTGCTTCAGCGAGTGAAGATCCTGTTATTGACATAGTACGTATATGTCAAAGAACCATTTGCCACGCGATAACATTATCAGAAATTTAGATTTTTTTTTTTTTTTTTTTTAATAATGCCTTGGTCATTTATCGAACTATATATATAGGCCAATGTTCAAACCGGACGATCAGTTCACCAAATACCAAGTAAGGCGGCGATGAATAGTGTGGAGTGGAACCCTAAGTACAATCTTCTAGCTTACGCTGGAGATGACAAGAACAAATACCAGGCCGACGAAGGTACTCTTGACTAACCATTTTTTTCCTTTTTGGGCTTGTCGCATTCATACCCCTATAAATATGCAAAATTGCATCTTCCCCTACAAGACATGATCCTGAGTAAATGGGGGTTTTCAAGGGCTACGCATGCAAACTAACTTTGCAAGGGTGGCATATTTTCAGGGTTATAAACGCAAAAAACCCTCTTATTTCTACAGCCCTCAGTAAATTTAGGTGAAAAATACACGAGTATTATGCCTGCTACAGTTGGTTAATGTTAAGTGTCCCAGAATTGAGTTCTTTTTCTCTGTTTTCAGTTAAACCCCTTGGAAAATGTATTTTTTATTTTTTATTTTTTTTAAAAAAATCATCTGGTTTTATCTGATCTTCGTGGTTTCCATGAGGAAAGTTAAATTGCTCGATCAAGTATCATCGTATTCCATCGTAGTAGTTAAAAAGTTTGTTTGCATTTCTGACCTACCCTGGAGGGAATTTTTCATATCACACAAACATGTTAATTGAATGGCTGAAATATACAAAACAAACGCTGAAGGACCTGTTAGGGCACCTTCGGATTGGAGCGAGTGAGTGGGGAGAAGTGTAGTTTCCACGTTAAGTGACATCTTTGTATGCTTGTTTTGGCGTAAGTGTGAGAAAGTGCTGTAACTGCAGTTACAGCTTCTCCTCACTTCTCCTGCACTCGACTTTGCTTTATTAGGTCCATAGTTGTCTTCCTCCGCACTTTACCTCCCATAGAAGTTATTAAAAATTTGTTTATCTAACATTTTTTGCCCAAAATTTATGTAATTTATTGGCAAACATTAGGATTAGGTGATTTATGATAAAACAAATAGGCCAAACAAATACTAACAATGTCAAAAAGCTACTTGTAGTACAATTCGGGGTGTACACAGTTTGGTTCCAAACCGAACCGAACCAAATAAGATTATTTGGTTCGATTTATACGGTTTTCGGTTCAGTTTGGTTTTCAAATTTACTGAAATTTGGTTTTTGGTTTCGGTTCAGTTTGAACACATTCCTTAACTGAACGAACGGAAAACCAAATAGTAATATTTTTTACGCTTTTTATCTGAACTATTTATTAAAGTTTTATATTTATGATCAAATCATGATCATATATCAACACTTTTTAAAAAATTATAATTTATAATCAATTTTTTTGTGTGTGATTTCCATAATGATTCAATTTGAATGTTGAACTATAAATTAATTCATAAAAAGAAAAGAAAATCTAAAAATTAATTGCAAAACTGAACCAAAATGAATTAGTTTGGTTTTGAAATTTACTAAAATTTGGTTTTCGGTTCCGGTTCGGTTTGAACACATTTCTTAACCGAACCATACCAAAACCAAATACTAATTTTTTTACGCTTTTTATCTAAACTATTGAACTAGGCTGGAATACTATTAATCGCACCAATGACTTGGTGCTATTAAGTTTTCTGCTCTTGGATTAAAAGATGTGTGGTTAGGATGATGTGGGTCTCTTAGGGTTGAGTGGGTGGTTGGTTGTATAGTATAATCGAACGGATGAAAATGATAAAAGAGGTAAATCTAACGGTAGAAAACTTGATAGCACCAAATACTTCGTGCTATCGATAGCATCCCAGCCAGACTCCTAAACTATTTATTAAAATTTTATATTTATGATCAAATCATGATCATATATCAGCATATTTTTCAAAATTCTATACTTAGAATTAAATTTTTTTGTGTGATTTCCATAATGATTCAATTAGAATTCTAAATTATAAATTAATTCATAAAAAGAAAAGAAAATCTAAAAATTAATTGGAAAATCGAACCGAACCGAACCAAAATGAACTAATTCATCAAAACAAATAACCAAATGAGAAGTCGACTTCCGAGAAACTTAAAAACTTCACTGCAATTGAATTCCACCCTCATTTTAAGTCTCATGTTCGGAATTTTTCTTCTTGTTTTAAAAACTAAATCTTGAACAAATCGACTTGTGTTTGTACTCTTGTGTTCTTCGATAGTAACAGCGGTAATAACATTGGTTTTTTCGCATGCAGGTGTATTCCGGATATTCGGTTTCGAAAGCAATTGAGAACCGACGAAAAGCTGCAGATTTTTGCTGCTATCAGAAGTTCACTTCTCAGTATATTAACATGATAAAATTCTAATTAACCATTGATCATTATGTTGTCCCCTCATCGAGAGTGCGTGATTTCGCCTTTTTTTTTTCTTTTTTTTTGGTCCTAGATACCACAAAATTTCTCTCTTCAAAATGTATGAGGTAGAATCTTAATGTGTGTATGTATGCATATGTAAAATTAGTATTCTTTTTATGCATGTTATCTAACACTATTTGTCTCCAGGTTAAAATGTATAGACACTCCCTGAACTTTAGCCTGATTTGAAATTTGCCCCTAAACTTTCTTTTATTTGATTTATACCCTTTTTTTAATTTGATTTGCACTCCCTCTACTTATTAAATTAGCAATTTTGGGGTTTATTATTTTATTTGACTTTTTTTTTGGGATAAGCTGAAAAATAAGTGCATTATTTTAGAGGGAGGGAGGGAGGGTGATTGATTTGTAAAATGTGATTTTTGCTAAAATTCTAATGTATTTTATTTTCTATTTTATTGGGTTTTTTTTATTTGTTTATTGTATTATAATTAAAAATATGCTGATCAATATTAAGCTGCAAATGTATTTTACTCGCTGTGCATTTTATAGGTTTTTTTAAAAATTCTAATAGAATTTTCAAAATTATCAAGGGAAGAGCTTGAATCAAACTTTTAGTAAGTAGGGGGCGTAAATTAAATTAAAAAATAGTTATGGGGTCAATTTCCAATCGGGCTTATGGATGTCAGCGGGTCGGATTCAAGGTGGATTTTCAAAAACCCGAACCCGATTCCAAACCCAGAACCCGAACCCAGACTTTAAAAATTCATATCCAAACCCGAACTCGACCAAAAATTCAAAATCCAGACCTAAACCTAAATCCGAAATAATTATTTCTCTTCTCAATATTTCCAAATGTATTACATTAAATTTAAAATTTTAAAATACAATTTTAAATATAACATTAAATTTTTATATACATATTATATATAATGTAAAATAAATGCGGGATTGGGTCGGGTTCTCGTTTGGGTCGGGTACCGTCAAAATTCATATCTGAATCTATATCCATCGGGTTTTTATTTTTTATAGCCATATTCAAAACTATATCCATTTAGCATCGGATAAATTCGCTCCTTCTGGTTCGAATTCGGATAAAATTTTGGGTACCTGTATCCATTTGCATCCCTAATCGGGCTAAAGTTTAGTAGGTGTAAATTAAATAAAAAGTAGTTCAAAGGTCAATTTCAAATCCTTCTGAAGTTTAGGGGGTTGTCTATAAAATGAGTGTTTGATAATGCTATCCGGAATTGGAAGGAGAATGTATGAATATCTTAGTCGGTCAATTCCAATTATTTATTTATTTATTTATGGGGCAATTGCTTATATATTCCTGAAAAATTTATGACTTTCTAATTTACCCCTTTTAAAAGACTAATATTGAAAATACCTTTTTTTTTTATGTTTCAACCTATTCAAATATATCCATAGAGTTAAAATCTGTTAATGAACTCTGCTAGCTGTATAAAATTACTATTTTGCCCTTTCAAATATGCCCTTCCACCATTACCGACTTTTCTTATTTCCCCTTAAATCAAAAGCACAAAAAATATTTTGACTTTTGGTCTTTTAAAATATACCCTTCTAATGTCACCAATATTTCTTATTTGCTCTTAAGTTAAGGAAAAAATTGGCATTTTAATTTTTTTTAACTGTGGTAGATATTTAACTCACGTTTAACCCAAGTTAACTTAACGGATGGTAACTGTAGGGATATTTTGAAATAACGGAGGAACATATGAGGAGTATATTGGAAAGAAAAAAAAATAAAGGTAAATGAGATATTTCCGAAGTTTTAAGAGGTATATAGGTAATTATCCCTTTATTTATAATTAAATAAATTATCTCATATATGAAATATACTATTCTAATTATGGATGCCTCATCATTGAAAAGCGTAGGAGCCTAGCTCTAAAAATTTGTTGGTAAATTCTATCTATGCCCAAACGACCCTTTTGTATATGTTATATATGATGATCAGCCCGTGGATTGCCCAACTTGCTTGTTTGCCCAACACCTGCGAACACAGTGAATTACAAATATATCGCTTCAAACTTTAATTTTCATATATTGTCCCTACAAAAGTTCTAATATCTTCAAATATGTTTACTTGGTTTGTTACTGTAACTGTTAAACCATTGTTTATTTTATAAGTGAAATAACCTTTTTGCCATGTCTCTCCAAAAGTTTCAACGGTTAATTGAAAAGGGGTAAAAAGGTCAATTCATCTGATTAACTAATTAGGGTTAAGTATTTTACCTATGGTTAACTAATTTTTTCTAACGAATCTTAACGGAAGGGACATATTTGAAAATATCAAGACTTTTGCAGAAACAATATATGAAAGTTGAACTCTATAAGGATGTATTTGCAATTCACTATGTTTGCATGGACTTGTTTGAAATTAACTCTTATTTCTTTAATCCCAGTTTGGTTTATGTAAGTTAATTTTTTTTTAAAAAAATTAATTTACTAGGTATTTTTTTATTTTTTAATATCTTTAATATAATTTTTGTTCCATTTTATATATAAAATAAATTCTAAATTTTTATATAGTTTTTTAAAATTTAATTTTCTTTCAAGAGCATAACGGTCCAAATGGTAAAAAAAAGAGGAATTTATATATTTTGAAAGCTTTAAACGAATATATTTAAATAATTAAAATATTACAGGGGCAAATCTATAAATTCAAAACTTTTTACCCAAATATTATATAAAATTTTCCCAAAATATAAGCATATCTGATGGGGACTTTTTTATAAAATAACCATCCAAAATTTTATAATTTGTGAAATAACCCTTTCAAATTTATATTTGGCAAATTAACTCTCGAAATGCGGTGAATCATTCACCGCATTCTGAAATTTTTTTAAGGTCTTTTAAAGGCGGTGAATCATTCACCGTCTTTTTCATAATTTTTTGAAAAAGAGAAAAAAATAAAGTTATTAAAATTGTACGTAAATTATACGAAAAATAAAAAAAATGAGGTTGTTAGGATTGTTTGTGAAATATTAGAATTTTTGTTTAATTGTTAGAATTGTATGGATAGATTATTAAAAAAATTTTAATTGTTAGAATTATATTGATATATTATTAGGATTTTCAAATTGTTAAAATTATATGTGATATTTGATTATTACGATTGTATGGATAGATTATTAGGATCGATTGTTAGGATTGTATGGATAAATTATTAAAATTTTTAGATTGTTAAGATTATATGTAATTTGTTGAAATATTTATATAGTTGTTAGAATTATAAAAAAAAATAATAAACAAATGAAAGGCGATGAATGATTCATCGCTTTTCTCAGAAGGTAAAGGCGGTGAACCATTCACCGTTTTTAAGAGATTAGTTTTTTAAATATAATTTTGGTAAGGTTATTTCGCAAATAATAAAATTTTAGAAGGTTATTTTATAAAAAAGTCCTCCGATGGAGAGTGTTCTTACAAATTTATGATAAGTTAGGGGTCTTCATGCAATTGTTCCACCAAACCAAAGAAACTATTTCGCACATTTTTTTTTTAAAAAAAAACGCCTTTTCCGAAGATCGGATCAAATCATTCGAAAAAAAAAAAAAAAAATCGCATCTTTCTCCCAAATCCGATACGATAAATTTCTCGAACAAAATCCCAGGTAAGAAGATCCAATCATTAATATATTCCCAAAGAGATCGGATTTTTATTACAACCGAATCATCCTATTCCCAATTATCGATCCCATTTTGATTCCTTTTTTTTTTATGGGTTTTTCCCCAAATTTCCCGAATCTCCAACATTTTCTTTTGATTCCACCAAAATTGGGTGTAATTTAGATTTTCGCATAGTTTGATCCTACTCCCTCTTTTCCCCCACCATTTTTAGTGATTTATATGCAATTTTTTGTTGTAAATTTGTGATTTTTTTACGTATTGGGAATGTATAAACTAGTGTTTTGTTTCTTTAAAAAGGAATAAAAAGAAATGCTTTAATTTTTATACCACTCGTAAAAAAATGCACTTTTTTAAGATAGTGTATGAATAGTGTAGGATTTATTGTTATTATGCTCTAAAAAACAAAAACAAAAAAAAAAGAAGAAAAAAACCTAATATACTTTATCACAATTTGAGATCACCACCCGAAAAAAAAAAAAACAAAAACCACCTCAACAATTTGTTTTGAGGCTGTTTATGTCGCGAAATGCGTAATTTTTTAAGAGGGTTTATGTCATGTTCGAAGTTCGAATGGTGATCCAAATTCGCACTTTATGTCGTGTTCAAAGTTCGAATGGTGAATCAAAATTCGCGCTTTTGAAGTTCGAGTGGTTTCGGGGGCCATGTCCCCATTTATTTGTGCCTCCTAAAAGTGTAGGTTACTCAAACGAAACTGCTTAATTAGCGAGTTTTAAAACAAGCTTTTGTTGCACTTATTTAGCAAGTTTTTAAGTTGGATAGTGTATGTGATGGAAATCCGAAAGATAGTTTATTTTTATGCTTCTAATTCCTTTTTTATTTTTGTTTCTATTTCTTAAATTAACATTTTTGTTCAGTAATCTTGTTAGCAGGCTCAGCTGACGTAAACCGATCGAGTTTTGTGAAAGCCAAGATGAGTAGTTTCAAATACGACGAGGAGAAGCCGTCGTCAGGTGCGAAATTTGGAAATTTTTCTCATCTTTTACTTCGATACTCGCAAACCATTAGCCTTTGTTGAAGTCGATCCCTCGGCCTTATTCATTTCTTTTCTTTAATTGAGAACACCCTCAATTTTTTTTGTGTTACTTTTGTTCATAGAATTGAGAGCTTCATTAGCTATCGGCCATTAACTGTTAATGAGATCTTCAATTTTAGATTTAATGGAAGTACTGCTAAATTTAACGAAATCCCCAATCCAATGAACTAAAATAATTCCAATCAAAATAAACAAAATTTGAGGAGATATCAATCGGAAAACAAAAAAAAAAAAGAGTTCAAGGGGGTTGTATGTTAAAATATAGGGTTTGTTTGAGCCATTTGGAGCTTGCGTAGCGTGTTTATTTGGGCAGAGCTGTTTGAAGAAGCACTAATAGCTGTAATCGCCCTAAAATTCTCGCCGCAGTGCGAATTGAAGCCGCATAATTAGAGCATATGCTTTTGGTTCCGAAAGCTCATTTCAACTTCCCAGCGCAGCAAAAGCTCCATACGCTTTGTTTGTCTAATAGCCAGCTTCTTGAAGTGAAGCAGTTTTTACGAATGTCCGGCCAAACAGGTGTTTAGTTCTTAAAGAGCAAATGCGACATAAATGAGCTACGGGCCAATTTTGAGGAACTTCGAAACAAATTCTGTGCTTGTAAAGAAGATTGCAAACTTTTCCAAGGCAGTTATTCGTCAAACGAAGCATGTATGCATGTATAACTGTGGCTATTTAGCATAAATGCGACTACTCAACACCCGCGACATCGTAATCGGATTGGGTTTGATTAACGAAACTCTTTCGGCATTGTTGAGTTGCATCATTGCGTCATATAACGTGGTGTAAACATGTACCCATATCTGCTTAGAACATCAAATGTATCAGAAGGTGCACACAGAAACAATGTCGAAGTGCAGTTTTTAATGGATGATACTTATGTTTGTTTGATTACTTGATTTTCTCATTTCCAAACGATTACTGCGCTTCATTCAACTGTGTGCAATATGACCTACAATTGATCACTTGAACTCGAGAGCTAACTCTTGCTAACATTAATCAGAAACAAAGCACTTTAAAAAGGTGTTTGTATCTTTAGTTATGTATACAATTTGGAGTCGCCGATACTTGCATGGGATTAGGGGTTAGGCTATTGGGATTTGGTGAAACTCATTTTTGGGAAAATTTTGTACACTTTTTCTAATTACTTGGGCACTGATGAAAATATCTGCGGAACTTTTTGTTGTACTTTTGTTCAATAATCAGACTAAAACTGTTTATTCTGTTAACAGGCAAGAAAAAGCTGAAGGAATTATTGCTTAAAAGCGATAACCGCATTTGTGCAGATTGCAGCGCCCCAGATCCTAAATGGGCGTAAGTGCATCTAACTTGTACGAGAAACTGGCAACTCGAACATATCTAAATTTTGTAATAAACATACTTTTTTTTCCTCCTATCTTCATTTACTTAAAATAAAAATAATCTAAGAAAAGAACGGATCTAAAGAACAGAGGAGTAATGATTGATGAGATCGAGACTTGAGTAAATACAGACTACTTGCATGGGTTTGAGTAAGTAATGTCGTACTAAAGCATTGAAAATGAATAGTATTTGCGTAGTTGAGGGTAAATTTCACTCTTGGCCCTCAAACTATGGGACGAGTGACACTTTAGTCCTCAAACTTGAATTCTTTGCAATTTCTGGCTCGAACTTTCTGAATTGTTGCAATTAAGTCCTACAACCCAATTTTTTTTGAGTAAATATTGATGAATTATTAATGTGGAAGTGATGTAGCATCTTAATTATTGTTGCATCATCAATTACGATATTGCTATATTACTTCCATTTGGTAATTTATCAATTTTTAGCCAAAAAAATTGGGTTGTGGGACTTGATTGCAACATTCAGAAAGTTCAAGCCAGAAATTGTAATGAATTAAAGTTTGATGACCGAAGTGTCACCATAGTTTGAGGACCCAAAGTGCCTTTTGCCCTAACCTTTGTCATTCGTTCTTTTCGTCAATCACCAGTAATCAAAAATAATTCTTGTGATTTGTAGAGATTTTTTATCTAGTTTCTCACAGGATAGGATTTTAGAAAGAACCACTCATGAACTTGAGATGATTGATATGATTAAGAGCCGCATAATAACATTCTTCAGATATCAGATCAGAAATATATGCCGTTAAGGGTCAAAATGAATATGAAGGAAGAGCATTATCAATTTGTGACATCAACTATACCGCTTCTTTAGATTTGTCTGTGAAGAATTGGTGGACTACAAATTCTCTTTTTCAATTTTTATCTCATGAGTGGTTCAATGATTTGGATTTGCAGGTCGGCAAACATAGGGGTATTCATATGCTTAAAATGCAGCGGCGTGCACAGGAGTCTTGGTACGCATATATCGAAGGTATTATATATGCGTTAACATATTCATCTTAAATTATAATTTTGTCCACCTCTTTCAATTTTAATTGTGCATTATTACTACAATATATTCAAGGACGAAGGGAGGGGTCACAGTTCCATCTTAATTTGGCATTTTGTGTGGCGAAATCTCATAACCCCACATTAACAATAGTGCTAGCTTCTTTACTTGCTATAAAGTCTACATCTAAATAGATTTTTATCTTTTTTGTTTTGTCATTATTAAAGAAAATACACCTCTCAATTTATTGTTTTCACATTAAATAAAAATTTAACTTTCAATGAATTGAGTACTAGCTACGTCCCTGCACATATTGATAGGTCAAAAGGGTAGCATAGCATTAATAATGATATTCATCGACCATGGTCATCCAGGTTCTTTCGGTGACATTAGATGAATGGACGGACGATGAGATCGACGCTATGGTAGAAGTCGGAGGAAACTCTTATGCTAATGCAATATACGAGGCGTTTCTTCCACAAGGATGTTCCAAACCTAATCCGGATTCGTCTCATGAGGAAAGAGCGAGTTTCATCAGGTAAACTTTAATCAGTATGTTGTTTATTTACTTTATTGTTCACACGGTCGAAAGTGACTGATCATGAGAAGCCGTATTATGATCCCTTTAGGTCGAAGTATGAGTTACAGGAATTTCTCAAACCAAGTCTACGGATCGTTTCTTCAAAAAGCTCTTTCCAGTCTTGCGATTCTGGAAAAGTCAGCTGCTCTGGCTCGGACAGTTTCAAGAGTTCAGTAAGATATTACTTTCTTTTCAGTAAATTACAAAGTTTTCCGTTCTATAAAACCTTCATCTGACGCAAAATCGTCCTTCCACCATGATTTGGATGACTCCAAATAAAGTTATTTTCGAAGAAGCTGCACTTTTAATGGGTGTATACGAAAATTCTGATTATATGATGTAAAATGTTTTGCTAAGATTGTAAATAAGCATGAATAGTGTTAGGATCCTATGTTTAGAGTAGCCACGCGATTAATTTTTTTATTCTTTTGACTTGTTAATAGGCGGGCATGATTGAGTTCATCGGCATACTAAAGGTCAAAGTCATAAAAGGAACAAATCTAGCCATCAGAGATATGCTAAGTAGCGATCCTTACGTCGTCTTGACCATTGGGCAACAGGTAGTTTAGTTTCTTGTTTTCTTCAACATTTTAGTCATTTTTTGTACTTTAGGAAAGAGTTTTCCGCAACTTGTACAAAGATAAAGCTAATTGCATGATAAGTATTGTGTTTTCTTTAGAAGGTGACATTACTGCCTCTTCAAGTTTTTTTTCTTTTCGGCTTAATTACAACTTTTGGTGTTCAAATTTTATTTTGTTGGAACTTCTAGCTCGAACTTACTAACTTGTTGCAATCAAACTCCACAAACCAATTTAGCTGATCAAATATTGGCATGCTGCTAATGTAGAAGTAATGTGGCATTTTAATTATTACCATATCATCAATCACAGTACTACTACATCACTTCGATATTAGCGGCACATCGACATGTAGTCGACTAAATTGGGTTTTAGGACTTGATTGCAACAATTCAGAAAGTTCGAGCCAAAAATTACAACAAATTAAAGTTTGAGGACCACAGTGTCATGCGCCTCATAGTTTTAAGACCAAACGTGTAATGTGGCCTTTCTTTTCTCATCGAATTTTGACAAGATGATAGCTTTATGCAGAGAGCGCAAACTGCTGTTATCAAAAGCAATTTGAACCCTATCTGGAATGAGGAGCTCAAGTTATCTGTTCCTCGAGAATATGGGCCTCTGCAACTGGTATGTTCACTACCTCAACATCGATAATTGTTCGTTTCAGCATTTCACGGTGTTTAGTTAGATTGATTAGGACTACGCTTAAGCCATTTTTCATCAAAAAGTATTAAACTTAAAAGTGCGAAATCACGTAGGGTAATTAATATTGGTGGATTAGTCAATTGGTCGGCCATTTGCGAAGAGTTCATGCAAAATTACTTACGAGGAGCTTACTACTGTTGAGGGGACGATAACTACATAAAATTAATGGCATAGTCAATCTATTTTTGCCATGCTATGTGTTCTATTTGTTTGTTGTAGCTTCTTGTTTAGTGGAAAACTCGATTCATCTGCGATCGACGTTTCCGTTTTATGGTTTCGATCCTGGTTTGAGAAGTTGAAGAGTGAATTTCATGAAGAAGGTTAAACCAGGAAAGTTGAAATCTACCGTTGGGTTGCAACATGCTTCAGCTTAAATACATTAGTTGAAAGATGATACTAACTTTTGTGTCTCTGTGTGTGTGTGTGTGTGTGTGTGTGTAAAGCACAGGACCTCAGCGGGCTTGTGATTTTTTAGCCGTCAGATCGCTTCAAAATCTACGCAGCACTAGTAAAGGGGACTTAATGGGACACACCGTTTATAGTACTGCACAGATCTTGAGGCGATCCAACGGCTAAAAAATCACAAGCACAAATGTTTCTGTGCTTTTAAAAGCACATGAGCTCAACTCTCTATACATACACACGCACGCGCACGCGCACACATATATGTATTGAGAGAGAGTGAGAGAGACTGTTTGGCTTGTGCGCTTTTAGAAGCATGGTGGCCTCTGGGCTATCAAATTATTTTTGATGCTGTGACTTCTGAATTGACGATAAGCTTCATTAGACTTGATCTAGAGTATTAAAAGTATGCAAAAAATAAATTTTATGATTTTTCATTATCATTTAATTTGTGATTGAAAGACTCAAAATCAATATCTGAAAATAAAAATCTTACAAAAAGTGATAATATAATACTAAAATTGTAGATCAAAAACATTGATCTTGTTTTATATAGTATAAAAAAATTTTGTCAAATTTCACGTGATTTTGATATTTCTACACCGTTAAACTTGCAAGCGGTTCCCCACAACAATTAAAATTGTGGATTTTGGGTCCCTTTGATCACTAGGTAGATAATATTGAAATATCGCAAAATTTATTTTAGGTAATTCATATACTTTAGATAAAGTCTAACGTAGTCGATCGTCGATTTGAAATTCCCAGCATCGAAAACGACTTGACAGTATGGAGGCCACCGTGTTTCTGAAAGCACGCTAGCCTAACTCACTCTCTCTCTCTCTCTCTCTCTCTCTATATATATATATATATATATATATATATAAAGGGTCACTTTGTCGGGCCTCGTTTAAACGGCATGCTTGAAGGTGATACCAACTTTAAACTCAACCAAGCATGCGGAATTTTCCGATTCTACAATGACATGGGTTCTAGAACTGCTTCTCTATTTCGAGAAGCAACAGTCGCCCTTTGTCAAAAAGCTAAAATAGCCTTTTTCCCTAGAAGTAGCAGTTCCGATTTAAAGCTTTTTCCGCTTACCGCAGTAGAATGCTGCGGAAGCAGCGGCACTCAAATATCACTTTTGCAGAACTTTTAGAAAACGTACCTTCCAGTTTAGTCCTCGTTCTTTTCCAAACAACAGCAAGTATTCGACCACGACATGCTCTCCGCCGACGACATAATGGGGGAGGCCGAAGTCGACCTCCAACCGATGATAACCGCCGCGATGGCGTTCGGCGACCCCGACCTGCTTGCCGACATGCCGATCGGGAAGTGGCTCAAGTCGCATGACAACGCGCTCCTCAAAGACAGCACGATCAACATCGTCGACGGCAAGATCAAGCAAGAGGTGTCACTCAAGCTACAAAACGTCGAGTCCGGCGAAATAGACTTGGAGTTGGAGTGGATTCCTCTCAACCAGTAAATTTAGCTCCGAAATTTCCTCGGCTTATCGTCGCGATTCGCCGAAAGAAGTTTCCTTCTCTTCGAAATTTTCGCTTCTTTTTTTCTCTTTTTTTTGTATGTGTGTATGTGTGATTTGTTTTGAAGAACATGAGTGCAGTGTATCAGCATTTTTCGCGGTAAATTGTGTTGTAGTCCTTCGACTTTTTAAGATTCGCAACTTGGTCTCATTTTGAATTTGGAGTAAATCAAGGGTGAAAAGTGGAGTTTCAGTGCAAGTGATATGTATTGTTGTTAGGGATGTCAATGGGTCGAATTCGGAGCGGCTTTTCAAACCCGAGCCCCAACCCAACTCCAAACCCGAAATCCGAACCCAAACCCTAACCCGATCCCGAATGCGAAAATTCAAACCCGAGATAATTATCTCTCTTTTCACTAGTTCAAATATATATATATTACATTAAATTTAAAATTTTAAAATACAAATTCAAATATATCATCAAATTTTTATATATATATTATATATAATGTAAAATAAATTTGGATTCGGATTGGGTTCGGGTTTGGGTTGGGTACAGTTAAAATCTATATTCCAATCCATATCCGATAGGTTTTTAGTTTTGATATTCAGATATGAAATTATATCCATTTAGCATCAGATAAATTCGCTCTCTGTTCGAATTCGGATTTGAATAAAATTTCGGGTAGTCGCACCCATTGACATCCCTACTTGCTGTTAAAAGGTACCAAAAGTGAAGTTACTCTTTTTTAGGGCGGTTTTGGCAAAACCCGAAACCAAATCCGAATAAAAAATTGAAATCCGAAAACTGTAAATGAAAACAAATATGGGAACTTGTACCCGAAATAGAAAATCCGAACCCGGTAATTTAAATGTACTAAATATTAAAGTAAATCACTAATATATATTATCAAAGTATGAGTTGAGCTGGAATGTTATCGGTAACAAATGGACTCCGTTGTCATTCATTTATTTTCGATAATGGAGCCTCCAAATCGACGATCAGTCGATCAGCACCGTTGAACATGATCTATATCGCTTGAAGCATTTAGAAAACAAATTTCAAATCTTTTCGACATTATTGAACTAATGATAAAAGGATTTCAAAAATTTATAATTTTAATAGTAAATATGAGGCGTTTTCTGGTTTAACGGTGTAAAGCTATCCAAATCAATTGAATTTTGGTTTGAAAATTATTTAAACTATTTAGAACAAGATCTATATTCTCGATCTTGATTATAAAATTTCTATCGTCACTTTGTAGAGGATATTTATTTTCAGCTATTTATTTTCGTGTTCGCTTGATGGACGGGAGAATAATATCTGAAAAGTCTGGTAATTTTTCAAACATATAATTGTTTGTAGATGGCTCTTTAAAAAAATAAAAAAATAAACAAATTAAAATGAAAAAGTACAGTATCCTCTTAAACAGTTCAACATGTTTTTCAAAACTCTATGATGTTGCCACGCCAGCGAAAAGCCGCCGCTCGGCACGAACTTTAAAGCACCGGCTCCTGAGTGTGGCTGCACGAAATAATAATACATTAAAAAATATTTTTCTAATGCAAATAGTATCATATTAGAAAAATGTTACATCATTAATTAATGTAATAAGTACATTTAAATAATTATTCATTACTTAAATAATAAAATAATTAATTAATTTATTACTTATAATTAATTAGCTGGTTAATTATTAATAACTTAATGTGTTTATCCATAAACTTATGTGTGTATATATATTGATCAACTATTAATATTTTTTTAGAAAAACTTCAAAAACACCCCCAGTGGTTTCGTAGTTTCTCACTTTACCCTCCCTGTGGTTTAAAATGTATCAATTTGCCTCCATATGGTTTCGTTTTTATCTTTTCGATAGCTTTTTCGTTAATATTTTATTAAATTATATACAAAAAACTTCAGATACCTATCTAGATTTATCAAATATTCACTTTAGTATCTTTTAATTTTAACTTTATTACTGATTTAAGGAAAAAAAATGAAATTGATAAGAAAAAGAGAAAAAAGAAACCATAGGGAGGCAAATTGATACATTTTAAACCATAAGGGGGCAAAGTAAAAAGGTACGAAACCACATAGGGTTTTTTTTGAAGTTTTCACCCTAATTGCATTTGACGACCTTTAATACCAAACAGGCCCTTAACTTATAATGAAACGAGCAAATAATAATATACGCACCAAATAGAGTTATCACCGAAGTCCCTATAAACATAGTGAATTACAAATATATTTCTATAAAATTCAACTTTTATATATTGTCCCTACAAAAAGTCATAATATGTTCAAATATGTCTCTCTGGTTTGTCACTGTTAAAATATTATTTATTTTCTAAGTGAAATGACCTTTTTGCTGTGTCTCTCCAAAAATTCCAATGATTAATTGAAAAGGGGTAAAAAAGTCAATTCACGTTATTAACTAACTAGAGTTACCGACCGTCCCTAGAGCAAATGGCAAAGGGCTTAGTGGTTGATACCCGAGACCCAAGTTTGAGTCCTAATTGAGTCACATTTCCAACTAAGTTTATTTCTAAATGAAATAAACAAAGCAGGTAGCGTGCTACCTATCTCTAAAAAAAAAAAAAAAACTAACTAGAGTTAAGTATTTTACTTATGATTAACTAATTTTTTCTAACGGATCTTACTGGAAGAGGCATATTTGAAAATATCAAGACTTTTGTAGGGACAATATATGAAAGTTAAACTTTATAAGAATATATTTACAATTCACTATATTTGCAGGGACTTGTTTGAAATTAACCCTATTTCTTTAATCCCTGTTTGGTTCATATAAGTTAATTTTTTTAAAAAAAATTAATTTACTATGTAATTTTTATTTTTTAATATCTTTAATATAATTTTTGTTTCATTTTATATAAAAAATAAATTCTAAATTCTTATATAGTTTTTTAAAATTTAATTTTCTTTCAAGATCATAACGGTCCAAATGGTGAAAAAAAAGGAATTATATATTTTGGAAGCTTTAAACGAATATATTTAAATAATTAAAATTTTACAGGGGCAAATCTGTAAATTCAAAACTTTTTACGAAAATATTATATAAAATTTGCCCAAAAATATAAGCATCTCCGATGGAGAGTGTGTTTACAAATTTATGATAAGTTAGGGGTCTCCATGCAATTGTTCCACCAAACCAAAGAAACTTTTTCGCACATTATTAAAAAAAAAAAACGCCTTTTCCGAAGATCGAATCAAATCATTCGAAAAAAAAAAAAAAAAAATCATCGCATGTTTCTCCCAAATCCGATACGATAAATTTCTCGAACAAAATCCCCGGTAAGAAGATCCAATCATTAATTTATTCCCAATTTCCGATCCCATTTTGATTCTTTTTTTTTTTTTTTCTGGGTTTTTCCCCAAATTTCCCGAATCTCCTACATTTTCTTTTGATTCCACCAAAATTGGGTGTAATTTAGATCTTCGCATAGTTTGATCCTACTCCCTTTTTTCTCCCCCACCACTTTAGTGATTTAAATGCAATTTTTTGTTGTAAATTTGTGATTTTTTTACATATTGGGAATGTATAAACTAGTGTTTTGTTTCTTTAAAAAGGAATAAAAAGAAATGCTTTAATTTTATACCACTCATCAAAAAAATGCACTTTTTTAAGTAATTTCATTTGCTTTTTGTTATACATTGTTTCTTAATTTTGTTATAATTTTCTAAAAGGGGTGTTCTTTTTGATTCTTGCATTGTAGTTGTTAGAGTTTTTTTTTTTTTTTTTTCCCTTAACAACTCAGTGTGTTTTAGTGTAGGATTTATTGTTATTATGCTCTAAAAAACACAAAAAAAAAGAAAAAGTAAAAGAAAACCTATTATACTTTATCACAATTTGAGATCACCACCCGAAAAAAAAAAAAACAAAAACCACCTCAACAATTTGTTTTGAGGCTGTTTATGTCGCGAAATGCGTAATTTTCTAGGAGGGTTTATGTCATATTTCGCGTAATTTTCTAGGAGGGTTTATGTCATATTTTGCGTAATTTTCTAGGAGGATTTATGTCATGTTCGAAGTTCGAATGGCGATCAAAATTCACGCTTTATGTCGTGTTCGAAGTTCGAATGGTGAATCAAAATTCGCGCTTTTGAAGTTCTAGTGGTTTCGGGGGCCATTTTCCCATTTATTTGTGCCTCCTAAAAGTGTAGGTTACTCAAATGAAACTGCTTAATTAGCGAGTTTTAAAACAAGCTTTTTTTGTTGCACTTAATTAGCAAGTTTTAAGTTGGATAGTGTATGTGTTGGAAATCCGAAAGATAATTTGTTTTTATTCTTCTAATTCCTTTTTTAATTTTGTTTCTATTTCTTAAATTAACTTTTTTGTTCAGTAATCTTCTTAGCAGGCTCAGCTGACGTAAACCTATCTAGTTTTGTGAAAGCCAAAATGAGTAGTTTCAAATACGACGAGGAGAAGCCGTCGTCAGGTGCGAAAATTGGAAAATTTTCTCATCTTTTACTTCGATACTCGCAAACCATTAGCCTTTGTTAAAGTCGATCCCTCGACTTTATTCATTTCTTTTCTTTAATTGAGAACACCCTCAATTTTTTTTGTGTTACTTTTGTTCATAGAATTGAGAGCTTCATTAGCTATCGGCCATTTACTGTTAATGAGATCTTCAATTTTAGATTTAATGGAAGTACTGCTAAATTTAACAAAATCCCCAATCCAATGAACTAAAATAATTCCAATCAAAATAAACAAAACATAGGAGATATCAATTGGAAAAAAAAAGCAGAAAAGAGGTCAAGGGGATGTATGTTGAAATTTAGGGTTTGTTTGAGCCATCTGGAGCTTGCGTAGCGTGTTTATTTGGGCAGAGCTGTTTGAAGAAGCACTAATAGCTGTAATCGCCCTAAAATTTCTCGCCGCAGTGTGAATTGAAGCTGCAAAATTAGAGCATATGCTTTTGTTTCCCGAAAGCTCATTTCAACTTCCCAGTGCAGCAAAAGCTCCATATTCTCTGTTTGTCCAATAGCCAGCTTCTCGAAGTGAAGCAGTTTTTATGAATATCTGGCATTCCGGCCAAACAAACATTTAGTTCATAAAGAACAAATGCAACATAAATGAGCTACGTCCCAATTTTGGAAGAACTTCGAAACAAATTCTATGCTTGTAATGGCGATTGCAAACTTTTCCAGGCAGTTATTTGTCAAAGAAGCATGTATGCATGTATAACTGTGGCTATTTAGCATAAATGCAACTACTCAACACCCACGACATCGTAATTGGATTGGGTTTGATTAACGAACATCTTTTAGCATTGCTGAGTTGCGTCACTGCGTCATATAACGTGGTGTATACGTGTACCTATATCTGCTTAGAACATCAAATGTATCAGAAGGTGCTCACAGAAAAAATGTCGAAGTGCAGTTTTTAATGGATGATACTTATGTTTGTTTGATTACTTGATTTTCTCATTTCCAAACGATTACAGTGCTTCATTCAACTGTGGCAATACGACCTACAATTGATCACTTCAACTCGAGAGCTAACTCTTGCTAACATTAATCAGAGTGCTATTTGTATCTTTAGTTATTTATACAATTCGGAGTCACCAATACTTGTGCGGGATTAGGGGTTAGGCTATTGGGATTTGGTGAAACTCATTTTCGGGAAAATTTTGTACACTTTGTGATCTTTTTCTAATTACTTGGGCACTGATGAAAATATCTGCGGAACTTTTTGTTGTACTTTTGTTCAATAATCAGACTAAAACTGTTTGTTCTGTTAACAGGCAAGAAAAAGCTGAAGGAATTATTGCTTAAAAGCGATAACCGCATTTGTGCAGATTGCAGCGCCCCAGATCCTAAATGGGCGTAAGTGCATCTAACTTGTACGAGAAACTGGCAAGTCGATCATATCTAAATTTTGTAATAAACATACTTTTTGTTCCTCCTATCCTCATTTACTTTAAAAAAAAATAATCTAAGAAAAGAATGGATCTAAATAAGAGAGTAATGATTGATGAGATCGAGACTTGAGTAAATACAAACTACTTGCATGGGTTTGAGCAAGTAACGTTGTACTAAAGCATTGAAAATGAATAGTATTTGCGTCGTTGAGGGTAAATTACACTCTTGGCTCTTAAACATTGGGGCGAGTGACACTTTAGTCCTCAAACTTGAATTCGTTGCACTTTCTGGCTTGAACTTTCTGAATTGTTACAATCAAGTCCCACAACCCCATTCTTTTGAGTAAATATTGATGAATTACTAATGTGGAAGTGATGTAGCATCTTAATTATTGCCGCATCATCAAGTACGATATTGCTATATTACTTCCACGTTGGTAATTTATCAATCTTTACCAAAAAAATTGGGTTGTGGCACTTGATTGCAGCATTCAGAAAGTTCAAGCCAGAAATTGTAATGAATTAAAGTTTGATGACCGAAGTGTCACCATAGTTTGAGGACCAAAAGTTCCTTTTGCCCTAACCTTTGTCATTCGTTCTTTTCGTCAATCACCGGTAATAAAAAATAGTTCTTGTGATTTGTAGAGATTTTTTATCTAATTCTCACGGGGTAGGATTTTAGGAAGAACCACTCATGAACTTGAGATGATTGATATGATTAAGAGCCGCATAATAACATTCTTCAGATATGAGATCAGAAATATATGCCATTAAGGGTCGAAATGAATACGAAGGAAGAGCATTATCAATTTGCGACATCAACTGTATCGCTCCTTCAGATTTGTCTGTGAATTGGTGGACTACAAATTCTCTTTTTCAATTTTTATCTCGTGAGTGGTTCAATGATTTGGGTTTGCAGGTCGGCAAACATAGGGGTATTCATATGCTTAAAATGCAGCGGCGTGCACAGGAGTCTTGGTACGCATATATCGAAAGTATTATATATGCGTTAACATATTCATCTAATTTATAATTTTGTCCACCTCTGTCAATTTTTAATTGTGCATTATTTCTACGACATATTCACGGACCAAGGGAGTGGTCACAGTTCCATCTTAATTTGGCATTTTGTGCAGCGGAATATCATAACCCCACATTAACAATAGTGCTAGCTTCTTTACTTGCTATAAAGTCTACATATAAATAGATTTTTATTTTTTTGTTTTGTTATTATTAAGGAAAATACACCTCTCGATTTATAGTTTCACATTAAATAAAAAATTAACTATCAATGAATTGAGTTCTAGGTACGTCCCTGCACATATTGATAGGTCAAAACAACATATAGCGTTTGATAATGATATTTATCGACCGTGGCCTTTTAGGTTCTTTCGGTGACATTAGATGAATAGACGGACGATGAGATTGACGCTATGGTAGAAGTCGGAGGAAACTCTTATGCTAATGCAATATACGAGGCGTTTCTTCCACAAGGATGTTCCAAACCTAATCCGGGTTCGTCTCATGAGGAAAGAGCGAGTTTCATCAGGTAAACTTTAATCAGCATGTTGTTTATTCACTTTATCGTTCACACGGTTGAAAGTGACTGATCATGAGAAGCCGTATTATGATCCCTTTAGGTCGAAGTATGAGTTACAGGAATTCCTCAAACCAAGTCTACGGATCGTTTCTTCGAAAAGCTCTTTCCAGTCTTGCGATTCTGGAAAAGTCAGCTGCTCTGGCTCGGACAGTTTCAAGAGTTCAGTAAGATATTACTTTCTTTTCGGTTAATTACAAAGTTTTCCGTTCTATAAAACCTTCATCTGATTCAAAATCGTCCTTCCACCATGAATTTGGATGACTCCGAATAAAGTTATTTTCGAAGAAGCTGCACTTTTAATGGCGTATACGAAAATTCTGATTATATCATGTAAAATATCTGCTAAGATTGTAAATAAGCATGAATAGTGTTAGGATCCTTTCCTATGTTTAGAGTAACCGTGCGACTAATTTTTTATTCTTTCGACTTGTTAATAGGCGGGCATGGTCGAGTTCATTGGCATACTAAAGGTCAAAGTGATAAAAGGAACAAATCTAGCCATCAGAGACATGCTAAGTAGCGATCCTTATGTCGTCTTGACCATCAGGCAACAGGTAGTTTAGTTTCTTCTTTTGTTCAACATTTTAGTCATTTTTTGTGCTGTAGAAAAGAGTTTTCCGCTAATTGTACGAAGATAACGCTAAATGCGTGATAAATATTGTGTTTTCTTTAGAAGGTGATATTACAGCCTCTTCAAGTTATTTTCTTTTCCCCTTAATTACAACTTTTTGGTGCTCAAATTTTATTTTGTTGTAATTTCTAGCACGAACTTTCTAAACTGTTGCAATCAAACCCCACAATCTAATTTAGCTGATTAAATATTGACATGCTGATAATGTAGAAGTAATGTGACATCTTAATCAGTACCATGTCATCAATCACAGTACTACTACATAACTTCCATATTAGTGGCACATCGACATATAGTCGACTAAATTGGGTTTTAGGACTTGATTGCAACAATTTAAAAAATTGGAGCCAGAAATTACAACAAATCAAAGTTTGAGGACCACAATGTCATGCTCCTCATAGTTTTGAGACCAAAAGTGTAATGTAGCCTTTCTTTTCTCACTGAGTTTTGACAAGATGATAGCTTTATGCAGAAAGCGTGAACTGCTGTTATCAAAAGCAATTTGAACCCTATCTGGAATGAGGAGCTCAAGTTATCTGTTCCTCAAGATTATGGGCCTCTGCAACTGGTATGTTCACTACCTCAACAACGATAATTGTTCGTTTCGGCATTTTACGGTGTTTAGGTAGATCGATTAGCACTACGCGTAAGCCATTTTTCATCAAAAAGTATTAAACTTAAAAGTGCGAAATCACGTAGGGTAATTAGTATTGGTGGATTAGTCAATTGGTCGGCCATTCACGAGAGTTCATGCAAAATTACTTATGAGGAGTTTACTACTGTTGAGGGGACGATAACTACATAAAATTAATGGCATAGTCACTCTATTTTTTCCGTGCTATATGTTCTATTTGTTGGTTGTACCTTCTTGTTTAGTGGAAAACTCGATTCATCGGCGATCGACGTTTCCGTTTTATGCTTTCGATCCTCGTTTGAGAAGTTGAAAAGTAAATTTCATGAAGAAGGTTAAACCAGGAAAGTTGAAATCTATCGTTGGTTTGCAACATGCTTCAGCTTAAATACATTAGTCGAGAAATGATACTAACTTGTATATATATAGGGGAAACTTCAAATACCTCTCCTGTGGTTTCGCACATTCTCACTTTAGTACCCTCTGTGGTTTCAAGTGTATCAAGTTAATACTCTGTGGTTTCGTACCTTCTCACATTAGTACCTTGTGGTTTCAAGTGTATCAAGTTAGTACCATATGGTTTCACACTTTCTCACTTTAATACTCTGTGGTTTAATATTTCGTTAAATTATATACTCCGAAGTGGATAATAAAAAGAGAAAATTGAAACCATAGGGTACTAACTTGATATAAAAATGAAACCATAAGGTACTAACTTGATACACTTGAAACCACAGGGTACTAAAGTGAGAAAGTGTGAAACACAGTGAGGGATTTTGAAGTTTTCCCAAATATATATATATATATATATATATTATATATATATATATATATATATATATAGTCCGGCTACGGTGCTTGTAAAAGCACCAAGCATTTGGTGCTTGTGAATTTTTTACCGTTAGTCTATGCCTTTGATCATTTTCACACATTAGATTATACTATTCAACCAACCACCCACTCAACCCAAGGCGGCCTATCATCCTAACTGCACATCTATTAATCCAAGGGCCAAAAACTTACAAGCACCAATGACTTGGTACTTTTAAAAGCATAGGAGCTCAATTCATGAAGCATACGGAAAAGACATCGATACAGAGAATAAAAAAAAGGGGGAAAGGGGGTCTCCCTGACGTAGTCCCTTTTACAAGCGAAAAGCGGGCCGGGTACTTCGTTCAGAAGAAGCCGATAGGCGGGTCCAGCAAGCCATTCATCCAGTCGATCAATTGCATGCCCAAGCCACAGGAAGTTAGGAGCTGAATTAG
This sequence comes from Ananas comosus, assembly GCF_001540865.1. NCBI lineage: Eukaryota > Viridiplantae > Streptophyta > Magnoliopsida > Poales > Bromeliaceae > Ananas > Ananas comosus. The sequence continues at coordinate 1,518,198 of NC_033639.1, read as the reverse complement.
GAAGTTCCAGTTAATATGATCAAAAGCACGCTCAAAGTCAATCTTAAGCAGGGCTGCTTTGTGCTTATTAGTAATATAGTTGGAAGTTAGTAGATTCATAATATATCATTGATTACATAGAACAAGCAATTAAGATTCCACAAATAGCAGAGTTTGTTATATCAATATGTTGTCTTATCTACAATAATAGTAATATGATCAAATATAGATTGTCAGATCTGAATTTAGGTTAGCACTTCAGCTTAGACCAGAATCTGAAAGAGTATATGGTGATCCCAACAATTCATGCAATATATGCCCAACTAAGTTTATACAATAAGAGACAATAAGAGGCATGATATGCAAATATAAATAGCTGGTTTTCAACCTACAAGTTGCTTTTAACTGCAGCTTTCAGAAGAAGAGAAAGAGGACAGAAAGGTAGGAAGACAAATTACCGATATGTTTAGGCCGTTGGAGAAAGATCTTGCGGTGGCTGGCGGTCTGAGATGATGACTCTCACAGTAGGATGCGTCCTGCGCCAGTCATTAATCTCCTTCACGAAACTAGAGGGCATCTCTTTACATTCTAGAACTTGTAAGGTGGTGATGTGATCCAGACCATTCGGAACCACATGCAGATTGTCGCAACGATGGATAGACAAGTGCATAAGATTTGGAAAGGATCCGGGCTCAATGTTGAGCAGTGCTAGATGACATAGGTTGCTGAGCTCAAGGTAAGATAAATTTGGGAAGCTGCCTGGAGAACAAGAAATATTCTCACATTGGCAAGCATCGTCTCTCAATTTGAGAATCCTGAGGTTTTTTAGCTGCCCTAGTGTTTGAGTTGGCTCTCCTTGCAAGTTTGAGCGAGACAATGTGAGCTCGGTGATGTTAGGTGCGAAATTTTCGATACCGCAGAGTTCATCGGGCTGCAATGTTCCATCTAACTTCAACTTATGTAGCTTTGCATGAGTTGATGTTGCTGTAAAAACCTTTTGAGGGATCTCGTTGGCTCGTAATGTTAGAGTGTTCAGACTACTTAACAACTTAAGACACCCAACCAATTGGTTGTTCCTGGTGTTTTGATAATAATCATCGATTTTAAGGGTTTGAAGATTATGCAGTGGCATGCCAGACCTCAATGCTTGTGAGTTCAGCAAATGCACTGAGCTCAAGTATAAGTGGCGAAGCTTTGTAAGCATCCAAACTTCAGATGGCAACTCTGTGATAGATGTACCTCTTATATCTAGAGTCTGCAGATGTGGAGGGATCCCATTGAAATATGGTATCGTCGCAAAACTGGTATCTTTCAATCCCAAGTATCTTAATCTAGTCATATCTTCAATATAAAGTCCAAGCCTGTTGCCTTCTTCAAATCCATCAAGTTCGAGCACTCTGAGGAATTCCATTCTTTTATCAGACCGATTAATTTTTCGAAAAAAGTTGAAGCAATCTTTTGACCAGTCACAGAACCACCATTTTTTCCTGTTGTCCCTGGAGGTTTGAATGATTCTGCCTGTGGGGAAAACTAAAAGAGCTCTTAGTTTTTCATTGAAAATTCCTGTTAATTTATCAAAGCTTGGATGGAGCGCCACACGACGAGCAGCTATCTCTTGGGGCTTTGACTCCTCTTCAATACTAGTTATAGTTTCTACCCGAAGGAATCGACTCTCTCTTGCTTTTGACTTTGCTAGCTCACCCAAGAGGTCGTGGACTCTTACCTTTTTAATACTCATATCAGGTCCTCGCTTCACTATTTCAACCAGGCACCTTTGTGCCAACTCCTCCAAGTAGTTGGTTGCAGTACCCTCTAGTGTTATGCCTTCTTCTTTGGGTATCAGATTATCTCCGATCCACAACTTCGTCAATTTTGAGGCACTGATTTCAGAACCTTGTGGGAAAGCTCCCAAGTAAAGAAAACAAAATTTCATGTTGTAAGGCAAGTCGTAGTAGCTCAAAGCAAGGATTTCTAAGCATTGTTTCCCATTATCCGTCGAATCCCAGTTCATATTATCAGGTAATTTCGACCATAGCGATAGATGCTTATGTTTTATCAAATCAAGACCTCCCAGTACCACCAGAGCAAGAGGCAAACCAGCACATTTCCTACAGAGCTGACGACCCAAGTCCTCTAGTTCTCTTGGGCATGTAGGTTGGTCTTGTGGAAAAACTTTTGTAAGGAAAAGTCGCCAACTATCATCCTCGTTTAAGGGCCTCATTTCGTAGGGTTCAGATCCTGGGTCATGATAAATGGCAACATCCTTGATTCGAGTTGTTACTATTATTCTACTTCCATTGCCCGAATTTGGAAGAGCTGCTTTTAATTGATCCCATACTTCTTTCCTCCAGATATCATCCAACACTATTAGGTATCTCCTCTGCTCCAAAAACGAATATAGCTTCTCCGTTAAGAACTGGACCCCCCAGCTCCTCGCACGATAAATTACATATTCCTTACCTTCCACATATTCGCTTAAGCCTAGTTGGTCAATCATGATCAACAAAAGGTCCATAATGTTGGGATCTTGATGAACAGGCACCCAAGCACAAGCATCAAAGTGGTTTTGAAGCTCACCACCGGAGTTCGCTTCTTTAAGCTGGGCAAAATAGGCATGACCGCGTACGGGAGCTTTAGAAAATAATTTATAAACCACAGCCGCAAGAGTGGTTTTGCCTGCACCACCCATCCCGGTGATGGCTACAACCTGTCGACGCCCCTCCGAGTGAAGCAACCTCTTCGCTATAAGGTTAGCATCATGTTCGAAACCGACAACCACATCATCACCAAGGTCTGCAAATGACCGTCTCCACGGATGCAAATGACCTTCTTGATCTGCAGCTGTACTACTGCTGCTTCCTTTGCCTCTTTGCTCGTGCAATTTAGGTACGTATATAGCTATCTCACGGATCTTGGATTTTAACTGTTTGATATCTTTCTGCAGTGTATTAGAATGAAATATCCTAGTGGCAGGAGCGTACCTCTTCTCAAGCGTATTGGTATAGGCATCGATCAAGTCGTCTGCTTCATATGCTACGTCTCTAACGGAGCTCAACCAAATCTTCGTGCCAGCGTCTTGTCTCTGCTTATAGTCTATGTTGTTGAGAAAGATCACCAGTGCCTGCAGTTCTTGTTTCAGTGATTCAAGATCGTCTGCCACCTTCCAAATTAGAGAAATTTCTTCGGTAAATAGGTCGTTAATTTTGTTCAGTATGTAGGAAATTATAGCATCTTCCGACATCTCTGATCTCCTATTCTTCTTCTTCTCTCTCTAGATCTCTCTCTCTCTCTCGCAGTCGGGTTGAGGGGATTTCGAGCCTAAAAAAAAAGCAAGAACAATAACAGGAAACAATTACAAAAGCAGAATATTATGAATTGCACAAAAAATGCACATAATCCCTGTATTTACAAGAACTACCTACAAAAATCCGAAAATAAAAAAAAAAAAACTCGAAACTTCTTTGTTCCGATCACTCCGTCAACAGAAATTTACAAGAAAAAAAAACACAAAAAAGAAAAACCCTAAGAAAGGGATGGGAAAATGGGAAGCTACGATCAAACCAAAAAAAGGGAAAAATGCGAGAAGAAAGGGAGGAATACTCAATAATTACTTTTGGGAAGTATGTTTGATATATATATTTAAATTTTTGGTTGATTTGCTGAAAATAATTTATAGATTTGCTAAAATAATTTATAGATAAAAATATTTTGATTATTAGATATATATACTTATTTTAATTATTTCTCGGTATATTTTAATATTTACTTGACTACTTATTTTACTTTATATTTTTGCTTGCTAAACAATTAAGCATCTTAAAATATATTTATATTCTTTTATAAAATCTTGCTATTTTTAAAGATTTTTCTTGCTCCAAATGTAATATTAGATTTCATGAAAAGGTAAAAATACTTTCAAATATTAATATAAAACTCCATTCATGTACCAATTAACCTCACGTCTCTCAATTATTATGTTATAACTCCGTGCACACTCGGATTTACTTGCTTGTTAAATATAAATCTCATGATTCTACAATGTCGTGGGATGGGTTTTAAAACATAAACAAGATGGAAATAAAGAGGAGGATTTCTTAAATTTATTAGAGAAAAAATAATAATAATAATATAATAATATTTTTCTCCTACATCAAAATCGTATTTGCGTAACTTTGTTCGGATATCTATATCTATCCACATCTCGAACTTTATGCACGTACTGTTGGGAACCGGATGAATCGTCCGTCATATGTTACCAACAAAGATGCACGAAAAATAGAAAAAATTGACCGAACGGTAAAAGAAACAAATGCAGAAAGAAGAAATCAAGATTTACGTGGTTCGGTAATTGCTTACGTCCACGGGAAGAGCGAGAGAAATGTATTCCACTATATGAAGAAATAGAAGTACAGGCTTACACCTTATGTCTTCTCCGGATAAAAACCAAGAGCCGTATGATGAATTCCTCCGTTCTCTTGTTCCAACGAAAATTCCAAAAAAATACCGAAAAAATTTTCTGTAAAATCGAGAAGATCAAATTAGAGAAGTATAGAAACTCTAACCAAATTCTTTTATGTCGTTGCTTCGAAGAATCCGAACCGCTCAGACAATTTGGTTGAGAACCGTTGCTCCGCCTCCGACTTCACTCCGTCGCATGCGAGCAACCTCCCTTCTCTTGCTACCGTACGACGGAGCCTCAATTAATTAGCTATGCACTGGATGCTAATTAATTTGCCTCTATTTTCTCTAACTAATTGGCCAAGCCGTACATGCATATGCATGTATATATAGGGAGGGATTTGGTTCAATCCTACTCTAATTCAATGTGATCATTGAATATAGAGCCTTATATGGAAACCAATCCTAATCCAGTTAGGATTCTAATTTAAATTAGGATCCATCAAAAATTAAATCATAATAAGATTCTTTCTATTTTTTTATAGACCCGGTGTATGAACCAAACCAATAAAAGAAGAAGGCATATCTTTAACACGTAACTACTATCCGTTCGAGCTAATTTTCGAGTGATGTTAATCTAATTGTAAATTAGATTTAAACGTTCCTAAAAGTTCGAGGACTATAATGTGATATCGCTAAAAGTCCGGGGAGTAGTGTGCAATTTACTCTTCTTCGACCAACCCCTCTCTCTCTTCGTCTCTGCGAAAATGTCGGAGATATCTCTCGCCTACATCTCCCGATAGCCACAATAAAACTAAGCTTTTAATATATGTATAGATAAGTTGCCACTGATTACATATTACATCTAAACTATTAAATTCATAGAATAAAATGAACGGTTCTAAGAAGAATAAAGTACCGGAGTATTACTCTTGTATTAATTTGTAGGAAAAACTTCAAAAACCCCCCCTGTAGTTTCGTAGATTCTCACTTTGCCCCGCTGTGGTTTAAAGTGTATCAATTTGTTCCCCTGTGGTTTCGTTTTTATCTTTTCGGTAGTTTTTTCGTTAATATTTCGTTAAATTATATACAAAAAACTTCAGATACCCATCTAGATTTATCAAATATTCACTTTAGTACCCTTTAATTTTAACTTTATTACTCATTTAAGAAAAAAAATAATAATAAAATTGATAAGAAAAAGAGAAAAACAAAACCACTGGGAGGCAAATTGATACATTTTAAACCACATGGGGGCAAAGTGAAAAACTCCAAAACCACAGGGGGGGTTTTTGAAGTTTTTCCTTTGTTAATTTGTAAAAAGCTTTAATATGAATTGAATTACATCAAATTTTAAAAGCTTTAAATATACGAATTTGTTTTGATATAATACGAATTGCACATGTTTGCTTGATATTAATGCTGCGCGTACTTTTTCTTTTCTTTTTTTTTTTGAGAGATAGGTAGCATGCTATCCGCTTCGTTTATTTCATTTTAGAAATAAACTTAGCTGGAAATGTGAATCAATTAGGATTCGAACTTGGGTCTCGGATACCAACCACCAAGCCCTTTGCCACTTGCTTTAGGGACGGTCGGTATGCTGCGCGTACTTGATATTTTAATGTTGAACATGCAGCAGATCTGTAGCAATTAATTGATCAAAATTTAGGATCAAACATGACATTAAAGTCCTAGTTGACTTGACCTCTCAAGGCATTGCTTTTTTTGAGTAAGAGGTAGCTTGCTTCATTCATCAAGCAAAATGAACTAAGCGTACATGATGAAAGCAGCTAAGGCCTCCTAAGGAGCAGCAAAAAGAAGAAAATGAACAAGAAGGGAAAAATAGAGCTGTAGGAGGAGAAAGCTAGAGGGTTAGCACGTACGGAGGATGCGAAAATACAAAAGTGAGAGAACAGGAAAAGAAAGAAAGGGATCACAGGTCGTTCCCGGCAATCATCAAGGCAAGAACGTCCAGTTGTTCGTGAAGGTATGGACGCGCTCAAGAGCCATGGTAGCTAGGTTTACAATCCAAAATGCCCTTTCAAGGCATTGCTAGGTTTACAATCCAAAATGTTTATAATCCCACAACTAGCCCTTCAAAAGCTCACTTTTCCTTTATCTCATCACTCACGCCAAATTTTTTTATTTTTCAGTAAATCCAAAAGAAGTTAGTAAATCCTAATAATAATAACGATATTTGGGACTGTAAACTTGTAGGTGCGCATATGAAAAAGAGGTTAGGGATCAAATTGATGTGTGTAATTAGTTTTAAATTTATAATTTTTTAGATTAAGTCTTTTGAATATCGATAATTACGTTTGAATGAGTTAGGCTTCAATTTGGTGTGCATAATAGATTTATAAGTTGTGAATTATGAAAGAGTCCGGCCGGAATACTATCGGTAGAACCAAGGGCTTGGTGCTATCAAGTTTTAAACCGTTAGATTTAATTCTTTGATTATTTTTACCTGTTAGATTATATTATTCAACCAACTACCCACTCAACCCTAGAGGGCCCACATCATCCTAATCGCACATTTCTCAATCCAATGGCTAAAAAACAAATAGCATTATAGCTTAGTGCTATTGATAGTATTCTAGTCCAGTTCTGTATGAAATGTGCATATACAGTAGATGCACACAAATATATCACCTATCAAATAGTTGGGCAAAGGGGAAAAAAGTAACACAACACTACACCACAAATCATTTTTAGTGGGCATTATTTTAATGGCTTTTATGAAAAGAGCTGGTAGAACTTAGTTATTAATGGCACCTGTAAATAACTGCCCTTAATAAAGACCTTTAAAAAAAAAAAACAAATTATACACGGTCACATCAGAATTCCATCAGAAAAAAAAATGCCGAGTACGGGGCACGCGAATTTTTTGCTTCGCGCGCTAGCAAAAAAAAAGCCCTATTCCCAGTTCATCTTCGAAAATCCTTCCGTCCTATTATCAAACGGAGTCTGTTCGTCTCCTACACTATCACCCCTCCCATCCACCCCTCGTCGCTTTCGTGGTGGGGCAGCTCGTCCCGGCGCTCGGCCCTGGCGACCGTCTCTGTCACGTCCCGAGCCCGCCACTTTGGTCGGATTCGGGGATGCTAATAGACCGCCGAACGGACAGAGTCTCTCCTATACGTCCTAGGCGTCGCAACCTGAACAATGTACAAGGTTCGAACCAAGAACACATTTCAAACATAAATTGCATAAGGAAGTATCAAAAACATAATTATAACCTATGCTATTACAAGCATTCTCATTTCATGCGTTTTACATCACAATTATATTTTCAACTTTCAAATACAACCTGAGTTACTATAAATTTATTACAACTTTGAAACATCTGGTTCTTTAACTTATAAAACTCCTAAGCTAGACCACCTCGGGGTACTGCTATCTCAGTCTCGGGGGTAAGGCGCTATCTACGGAGCTACGCACTTTCCTCGCACCGCCGCGCCGCTTGCGTGTGAACCTGTAACACCCCAAAGTAACGTGGGGTGAGAACTAACTCCATAGTTCCCAGTGGGTACGGCCACCCAAGGAAAAAGCTCGACAAATAGGTTTAACGAGGCACTGCAACAGGTTAGTCCAATAACATATAATAGATATTTAAACATTTATTCGATATTGAACTACATGTCATGCCTCACGATGTACGATATGAAAACCCATGCAACTATACAAGTAGATTACCGATTCTACTTTATATTCTTAGCCATTCTTTACTTATAGCCGTTCTTTACTTTATTAGATGTTCTCATTCTTTAGCCGTTCTTTATTCTTAGCTAGCATTACTCTTTACTAGCCATTCTTTCCTAAGGTTACCTAGACCTTAGTCCACTATATCACCCGACTTGGTCTTGAGTCAATCAACGGCGGATAATCCGTGCTCTGTCCGGCTCAAGGTGAAGAAACTCTCACATGCACCTCAGCCTACAGACCAAGAACCACATCGCCCAACGGGTCGCCCAGCGTACCCCGTGGTCAGGGATCTCCCGGTGGGAGGGGAACATGCTACATACACCCGCAGTCGAGATCCCCGATAGGAAGAGAAACATGCCACATACACCCTAGTGCTCACTGTTCTTGCTCAGTCACAATTCTCAAAGTTCTTAAGGTGGGAGAGGAACATGCCACATACACCCGCGGCCCAGAACTATCGAGCTCATATGCTGCACTAACAGCCGCTGCACTAGCAGCCAGGATTCCGGAATCCACTTTACATAACTCAAGGGTTGGTTTCAAATCCTATATTATCGACCTAACTAGGTCCATTGCACTTCCCCCCTAGGTCCAACTGACTCTAGATTTAATACCTCTATCACATAACCTAGATTACTTTAACTCTAGGCTCAACTTTCAACCTATGTTCTCGACACTAGGTTAATGCCACACATCTAGATTTAGTTAACTCTAGGTTCATTCTCAATCTATATTTTTTAACACTATGTTAGATGTCTTTCATGTCCAACCTATATTTATTAATACTAGGTTCAATGACATTCATATCCAACCTATGTTTGTTAACACTAGGTTCAATGTCATTCATGTCCAACCTATGTTTATTAGCACTAGGTTCAATGCCACTCGATCTAATTGACATCCTAATTGTCCAATTCGAGTCTTTCATAGTCCTCACAATACTAAAATACGTTCATACAATTATCTAGCATTTATATAACATGCATATCCAAACTAACATTCTTTACACTTGTCATTATGCATTCCAACTAGCATATTCTCTATTTTATATTTACATGCATATGCCATTTATCTTATGCTCTTTAACTAGCATTATTCATATTATATCATCATGCCTCCTAGCATTTCTATATTACATCATATGCATCCAATTAGCATTTTACATTATGTCATTTACATGCATTCTTACGATGTGCTCACATGCATTCTTCTAACATTTACATGCATATGCCATTTTTCTTTTGCTCTTTAACTAGCATTATTCATATTATATCATCATGCCTTCTAGCATTTCTATATTATATCATATGCATCCATTTATCATTTTACATTATGTCATTTACATGCATTCTTACAATGTGCTCTTCTAACATTTACATGCATTAACATGAAACCACGTTTCTCTTAGACATAGAGGCGACCCAGTCGCTTCGGTGAGCACAACCCACCTCAATTCGCACTCCAATTGCTTGTAGTCACTTGTAATCGGCCTCCTGCGGCACCCGTTGCCCGGTTCGGCCCGTACTCGCACTCGACCACCAACGACCGCTAATCCAAAATCTAGAAGTTGTTCGATCAATAACTTGATGCCACGATGCTCCGGATCCGCTCTCGTGATTTTTGGACTCCTATTCCGGGAGTTCCATCGATCTGTACCAAATTAGAGCCAAATTAGGCTTTTTACCAATAACTATTATCTAGTCTTTTCATTTTGACGAACCGAGCACACCAACGCGTCGAAAATACCCCCAATTAGGTTTCTAAGAGGTCAATTTGCCTTAGAAACCGTCGGAGGCAAAAGCCCCAAATTTGGTGCCTGACGTCACCATTGGTTCAAACCTAGGTTTTGATCTCTTGTACAAGCAAAAGAGAGCTTGTCCAACCTCTAGGAGCCCATCTAGAGCCAACTAAACCATTTCTACGGCATCCAAGATGAACCCTAGAAGTTCACCATGAGAGGATCTTGAGCTCCCATGAGTTTTCATGGAGTTCAAGCCTCAAGAAGGTGTCTAGGTTTGCAAGAAGTCCAAAACACTAATTCCTAGGGTATAAATACAAACCCTAGAGCTACTCTTGCAAAAACAACTCACCTTGGTCCAACCTTCCCCAAGTCCACCTTGTTGGAGAGAGCTCAAGCCTTCAAACCCTCCAAATCCACCTTCTCCAAGCTTCTTTTCCACCTTCTCCTTGCTCTAGGAGATGATTTCTAGAGAAAGAAAGAGAGAAATGTGATGGAGTTAGGGTTTTGGGTTGCTGCTTTGAAGAGAGAAGTGTTGGGCCCCTATATAGTGTGCTACAATTGCAACTAGGCCCCCCAAAAAGTCTTATTTACAGCAGACTTCAAAACTGTTGCCAGACCAAAGTGTACCGGTACATTTTGGGTTGTCACCGGTTACACGATCGCGTATGACCAAACCCGAGAGCTGCTGTTCGGATTTTTCATAAGTGTACCGGTACACTTTCGTATCTGTACCGGTACACTTTTCCAAACTTAGCCAAATTTTCAGCATTTTCAGCTTTCTTCACCGTTTTCGCTCGTTTTCACTCGTTAGGCCTCCGATTCATTTCAAATCGAACCGGGACTCCCAAAACATGTTTTCGAGCGCGTTTAAACCATCTTTTCATCCACGCCTTGCCAGATTTCGGCGAAGGTCCAACCATAGCTTTTCAAGCTCCGTTTACGCGCCAAATGTTCCCGAATGTTCCCGAACTTCACCGGGACGATCCAAATGGCTTTCCAAGCTAACATATATCATAACTTCATAACTTTAGATGTTCGGTATGTTACATTCTCTCCTCCTTTAAAGGAGTTTCGTCCGCGAAACTCAAATCACATCTCAACTCGACTTACCAAGCTATTGAGGGTACCAATGCGCTTTTCCACTCCGAAATAGTTTTTCACTCTTTGGAACCATCCATAAGCCCATTACGATGGAGGTGAGACCAAACTCACTCACCTTTGTCAAGTATAACTCCAAAAGTGCATTACTATCATGCAAAGAATCATTCTTAGCCATGCAACTATGCAAGTAGATTACTGATTCTACTTTATATTCTTAACCATTCTTTACTTATAGCCGTTCTTTACTTTATTAGTTGTTCTCATTCTTTAGCCGTTCTTTATTCTTAGCTAGCTTTACTTTTTACTTGCCATTCTTTCCTAAGGTTACATTTATCTTAGTCACACTATGCCACCTGACTCGGTCTTGAGTCAATCAACGGCGGATAATCCGCGTTCTATCCGGCTCGAGGTGAAGGAACTCTCACATGCACCTCAGCCTACAGACCAAGAACCACATTGCCCAACGGGTCGTCCAGCGTACCCCGTGGTCAGAGATCTCCTGGTGGGAGCGGAACATGCTGCATACACCCGCGGCCCAGAACTATCGAGCTCATATGCTGCACTAGCAGCCGCTGCACTAGCAGCCGCTGTACTAGCAGTCGGAATTTTGGAATCCACTTTACATAACTCAAGGGTTGGTCTCAAACCCTATATTATCGACCTAACTAGGTCCATTGCACTTCCCCCCTAGGTCCAACTGACTCTAGGTTTAATACCTCTATCACATAACCTAGGTTACTTTAACTCCAGGCTCAACTCCCAACCTATGTTCTCGATACTAGGTTAATGCCACACACCTAGATTTAGTTAACTCTAGGTTCATTCTTAATCTATATTTTTTAACACTAGGTTCGATGTCATTCATGTCCAACCTATGTTTATTAACACTAGGTTCAATGTCATTCATGTCCAACCTATGTTTGTTAACACTAGGTTCAATGTCATTCACATCCAACCTATATTTACTAACATTAGGTTCAATACCACTCGATCTAATTGACATCATAATTGTCCAATTCGAGTCTTTCATAGTCCTCACCATGCTAAAATACATTCATGCAATTATCTAGCATTTACATAACATGCATATCCAAAATAGCATTCTTTACACTTGTCATTATGCATTCCAACTAGCATATTCTCTACTTTATATTTACATGCATATGCCATTTATCTTATGCTCTTTAACTAACATTATTCATATTATATCATCAGGCCTCCTAGCATTTCTATATTACATCATATGCATCCATTTAGCATTTTACATTATGTCAATTACATGCATTAATTCTTACAATGTGCTTACATGCATTCTTTTAACATTTACATGCATTAACATGAACCACGTTTCTCTTAGACATAGAGACGACCTAGTCGCTTCGGTGAGCACAACCCACCTCAATTCGCACTCCAATTGCTTGCAGTCACTTGCAATCGGCCTCCCGCGGCACCCGTTGCCCGATTCGGCCCTTACTCGCACTTGACCACCAACGGCAACCAATCCAAAATCTGAAAGTTGTTCGATCAATAACTTGATGCCACGATGCTCCAGATCCGTTCTCGTGATTTTTGGACTTCTATTCCGGGAGTTCTGTTGATCTATACCAAATTAGAGCCAAATTAGGCTTTTTACCAAGAACTATTATCTAGTCTTTTCGTTTCGACGAACCGAGTGCCTCAATGCGTCGGAAATACCCCCAATTAGATTTTCAAGAGGTCTAAACTGGAAGGTACGTTTTCTGAAAGTTCTGCAAAAGTGATATTTGAGTGCCGCTGCTTCCGCAGCATTCTACTGCGGTAAGCGGAAGCTTTAAATCGGAAAGGCTACTTCTAGGGAAAAAGGCTATTTCAGCTTCTTGCCAAAGGGCGACTATTTCTTCTCGAAGTAGAGAAGCAGTTCTAGAACCCAAGTCATTGTCGAATCGGAAAATTCCGCATGCTTGGTTGAGTTTAAAGTTGGTATCACCTTCAAGCATGCCGTTTAAACGAGGCCCAACAAAGTGAACCTTTATATATATATATATATATATATATATAGAGAGAGGAGAGGAAGAGAGTCCGAGAGAGGAGATGAAGAGCTGAGACCAAAGGCTTCGTGGGGAGGAGATTTCTGGGTCGATCGCGTTAGGAGAAGCGGATTGAGAGAGACGACGAGGAGATGAGAGAGAGAGAGAGAGAGGGGGAGGGGAGGGGAGGGAGAGTCAGTGGTGAGTGTTAGGCTTGCGTGCTTTCAGAAACACGAGTGGCCTCGTACTGTCAAGTGTCGTTTCGATGCTGGAAATTTGAATCGACGATCGACTATGTTAGACTTGATCTAAAGTATATGAATTATTTAGAAAATAAATTTTGCGGATTTTCAATATTATCTACCTAGTAATTGAAGGGACCAAAATCCACAATTTTAGTTGTTGTGGGGACCGTTTGCAAGTTTAATGGTGTAGAAATATCAAAATCAGATGAATTTGAAAAAATTTTTTATACTATATAAAACAGATTAATGTTTTTTATCTACAATATTTAGTATATATATTATCACTTTTTGTGAGATTTTTATTTTCAGATATTGATTTGAGTCTTTCAATCACAAAGTAATGATAATAAAAAATCATAAAATTTTTTTATATACTTTCAATACTCTAGATCAATCTAATGAAGCAGATCGCCAATTCAGAAGTCACAGCATCAAAAAATTATGATAGCACGGAGGCCACCATGCTTTCTAAAAGTGCACAAGCCAAACAACACACACTCTCTCTCTCTCAATACGTATGTGTGTGCGCCGTGCGTGCATATGTATGAGAGTTGAGCTCCTGTGCTTTTAAAAGTATAGGAACATTTGTGCTTGTGACTTTTTAGCCGTCGGATCGCTCAAAATCCATACAGTACTAATTAACAGTGTCCACTAAGGCCCCATTACACTAGTGCTTCACGGATCTTGAAGCGATCTGACGGCTAAAAAATCACAAGTACGTAAGGTCTTGTGCTATATACATATATATATATATATATTATATATATATATATATAGCAAGGCTACTGTGCTCTCAGGAGCACGGAGGTCTCTTGCTCCTGAGCGCGTTTTCGATGATGGAGTTTTCGAATCGACGATCGTTCCGTTAAACTTGATCTAGCGTATTTAAAGTTTTCGAAAATAATTTTTGCGATTTTTCGATATCATTTACCTAGCAATCAAAGTTTCTAGAAACACGGCAGTTCCGTGCTTCCAGTCTGTTTCGATGTTGCGACTTTCGAATCGTCGACGACTCTGTTAAACTTGATCTAGAATATTTGAAGTACCTAGAAATAAATTATGCGATTTTTCGATATTATTACCTAGTGAACGAAGGGGCTCAAAATCAACGCTGAAAATAAAAATCTTACAAAACGTGATAATATGATATTAAAATTTAGATCAAAGATATTGACTTGTTTTATATAGTATAAAGAATTTTCTATCAAAATTTCACGGTGATTGGTATATTTCTACATCGTTAAACATGCAAACGGTTCACTACGGCCATTTTAATTATTGATTTTAGCTCCTTTGATCACTAGGCAAATGATGTCGAAAAACATCAAATTTATTTTCTAGGTACTTCAAATACTCTAGATCAAGTTTAACGGAGTCAATGACGATTCGAAAGTCGCAACATCGAAAACGAGCGGAAGCACGGAAGGCTTCGTGCTTCAAGCAGCATAGTAGCTACACTATATATATTATATAGTCCAGCTATTATATTCTTATGAGTACGTTGCCTGCATCCTCATAAGCTATTTCTTTGATAGAGTTTCAATCATGATCTTACAGTAAATATTATCTAGAGTATTTAAAACTTTTAGAAATCAAATTTTAATTTTTCAAATATTATTTACCTTGTGATTAAAAATCTCCAAATGATAGTTTTTATGTCCAGATCTCTCTCTTT